>NW_020455486.1:615450-624718 GCF_003342845.1 Nothoprocta perdicaria
GCGGCGGCGGCATCGGCGCGGGGGAGGCCGGCGCGGGCCCGTCCTCCAACGCCCCGGCTCCGCCGCGCGGCCCTGGGGGGGCGGGGCCGCCGGAACTTGCGGTGTGACGTCGCAGCGCTTCCGCTGGGCGCGCCGGGAGCGTCCGTTAACGGCCCCGCGAGGGCCTCCTCGGGGCCCCCCTTCCCCCCGGTGCGAGGGGGAGTTTCCCGCACTGAGGCCGCTCTCGCGAGGGCGCCCGGGGCAGCCCCGCGGCGCTGCCGGCTTTGGGCTTCCTAGCGGCTTCGCTCGGTGTTTATAGTTCATTTTAGCTTGGTTTTGAAGGGCGTGCTTCTCGGAGAGCGTGTTAAAAATTGACACAGCCTTTATAACGAAGAGGATATTTGTGTGAATTGCACTTAGAGTGGTGCGCTGTGAGGAAGGCCGTTCAGGGCCTCGTTTGTGAGCTGTTTGGTTTCTTGTGTCCCTCGCTGGGAGGCAAAGACTGGAAGGTAGTCAAGTGCTCATGTCCTTCGTTAGACTGAAATAGGCTACTGCTCGGCCAGTGCAGTTGCCAAATTGCTCCTCCCGTGCYCCGCTGAGAAGCGGGTGCCCTGCTTCCTCATTATGGTAGAAAACCAGGCTGGATTAGGGCCTAAATGAGCTTTATACTGTGTTGCCATATAGGATGTACGTATATAAAGTAGAGATACAAAAATGTAATTRTAACTAAAGAATCTTGATGTTACTGAAGCTTGAGACAAAGTGATTGTATTTGGTAAACTTGAAAATCCAGAATAGATATGAATACTTGCAATTAAATATGTATATATATAATTTGTTTGTTTTAGGGCATCCCTCTGACAACATACCTGGTTAAAAGATGAACTCAAAGCATTTTATTAGATTGGGCTTCTAAGCAGAAGGTGATCCATAGGTTACATAGGGGAGCACAAAAAGGAGAGAGATTGCAACCTCAAAAAGACCAAAAGCTTTGCAGCTGAATAAATAAATAAAGCCACGAGATTCAGAGATGAACAATGTTTCCATTACCCTTATTACACAAGAGTACTTTAAAATTCCATGGTTTTAAAAACATGCATTAAATCCAGTTTTATTTGGCTGTCTGTATTAAATTTGAAGTCTGTGTGTTCTATTTTCCATGCCAAAGGCTTATCTTTTTTTTTTTTTGAAACAGTATTATTATGATTAAAAATTGTTACAGTAACTGAGACTAAGCTAAATTAAACAATGATAACAGTATTTTTTTTTTCTTCTAAGGTTTCTGTTCTGATCAACGAATGAGATTAACATCTCAAAAATGACTGATTTAACTAAAATAGAGGAGCAAGAACCTGGGAAGAGCTTGTCTGAAGAAGCAGAGAAAAAGTCTCAAACTTCAGAGGAAGATTCAGGTATCAATTTGGAAGACAAGGGCTCAACTTCAGGCACAGGGCATTCTACTGAAAATGAACAAGAAATTGCTGCTGATAAGCAGGACAACACAGCAAAAAAGAGGAAATTAGATACTGAGGATGACACTCCAGGGAAAATAGTGAGTATAATTTCTTTTGACTYATATTCAAATTATTGTTTCAAAGCCTTGGCCCACGAAAAGATGGAAAATGTTTGTACTAAGCTTGTGTAAACCACTGTGAACCACCACATGTCGGAATTAATTCTGTGGATAGCTTCCAAAGGAGATAACAGATGCAGAAGTTATGTTGGACTCCACAAAAGAGGAAATGTGGTAGTAATTAGAATATGTAAAAAGTTTGATCTTAGGACATGCTGGGGATGGAAATGAAGTCTAAGATTACTGTTTTGTCCTCTATGTGGTATCAGTTTGGTGGCATCCAAGTCACGTATCATGAATTAGTATGTCTCGTATTTTGAGTCATACTGTGTATTAATGTAGTTAGATTCTTAGCACCATAGAAGATTCTTCCTTATTTTGTCTTTAATCCCCTAGATAAGATGTAGTGTAGAAAACTGCATCTTCTGTGGTAGAATTTTGGTATAATTTGTTAGGAAGATGAAGGATTGAAGGCTTTACAGGTACCTGTATTTTATTTTGTTAAAACTGTGTGAGAGAACAGCAAAAAATATTTCTAACTGGGAGAGTGAAAAAGAGGAATAATGAGAAATAGTCTTAAGCAAAACACTGTAACATGGATTGTTGCGAGTGCATAGGTAATGTACAATCTAACGTTGACTTTTTGGCATGTTTAGGTATAATTTGAAAAGATTCTTGATCTTAAGCTTTCTTTCCCTGTTCATTTTTTTTCCTGGATGTTAATTCATGGACACATAATCTGATTAAATAAAGAGTGCTCTTTGTTTTGATGTCAGCATTATTAAACCTTGCATCTTTATTAGAAAGAGCAGTTTGGGGATTAGGTTTGGAAGATAAACATTTTTGGGGGTATAGTTAAAGAGTGTAGAGAAATGATTATATTGAATGTAGCTGCCAGCGGCCTAGATATTGTTGCAGATGACTTTTTGCAACTGCGCTTGAAACAGCTGAGATGCGTTCAAGGATTGTGTGAACGCCTCCCATGCTTGTCAAAGTCAGCTCTTCTAGCCAATGTCATCTTCATTGGCCATTCAAGGACCTGTCTGTGCTTATGCTAAAAGACTAGAAATGATCAAAATACTCATTGCTATCATTCAGCTGTGAAAGCAGCACTAGATAGCCGGAGGGTCATAGCTATTCCAGAGAAGTGTGCCTGTGTACATTCTGTATGTTACCAAAATTATCCAACACACCAGAGAATTAATGCAGTTATTAAAATCAGGCAAACCTTCTTTTCTCTCAAGAAACTCTTACGTTAATGATAAGATGTCTGGATATTGACTTCCATAGTAGATTATTCTTGAGAAGAGTGTTTAATTGTGTGAACTCATACTGGGTAGACCTATCTGGGATGTTGGTAAATTTTGACTGATGTGAATCCTTCATTATTGTTTATACTGTTATTTCAGATGCTTTAGACCACCTGGTACAATTTTGTTAGTCCTCTGTTTTCTGTTACTTTGTGTTTTTTTGCATGATTTACTTTTATTTCATGCAATGCATAAAGCTTACAATTACTTAAATGGAGAGAAGATCTTGAGAGGGTAATAACCATGTACAGAATGCTTTTCTATATCATATGGGGCAGAAATTTCTTGAACTGACTACGTTATTACTTAAATGGGGATATTTCTACAGCTAGCTGTTGAATGTTGATGGAGTACTGTCATCAAGCTATTGCTTACTGTGGTAAGGGAGAGAAAGTTGTCAGATTCTGGAGTTAAAAATGCTGTGTTCAGAGCTTTAGCAGTGTTATCACTTAATGGTTTTGAATATACAAAATAAGCCTGTTGGCATTTTAGATAAATTAGCACCATGTATACATCTGCTAGATGTAAATACTGCATTTCAGAGACAAGGTTTTTGAGAAAGTATAGCCTGAACAAGTTCCTAGAGAAGACTATATCCTCCTCTTAAATCCATGACTTTGGATCAACAAAGCTGATCATGTGATGAGTCATGGGAGTAATATTTAAGCCCTTAAATATTGCTATGAATGAATGATGATGGACATCATGTTTAAGAAATTACTTGAACCAATAGAAAATGAAATTCATTTTCAAAGGTGTTCTCTCTTCTGTAATTAAAATAGTGAGGTTAGTACCAGAGGAGATAGGGGAGATATGTGTATGCAAATAAAGTTGGTCATCTTTATGTCATTACTTGTTTACTTTCTTAAGTCTTTAAGGTGAAGATGTTTCTTTTGAGTAAGTGGGAAAAAAATAACAAGAAATCACTGTTTTAGTCTATTCCCTTCCTCATTCCTACAGCGTGAGATAGGCCATGGACAAGCTGTAGCTGCCCACTACAATGAACTTCAAGAAGTTGGATTAGAAAAACGCAGCCAAAGTCGCATATTCTACCTCCGCAACTTTAATAATTGGACAAAGAGTGTCCTCATTGGTAAGATCCCTTAACAGATTGCATTAGATTTTAAGAAAACATAGCTAGTCTTTATGCAAAAATGTAACTGTGTTCTACTTTTTGATGCTGGTTATGGCACTTTCTGCATGTGTATTAATACACTAAGATCTTCAAGTGAAATAATCTTTTATGTTGTGTCTTTTTGATAGTGTCTTGCTCTTGCAGGAGTACCAAACAAATCATAAAGTTGTAAAAATCAACTGACCTAGAAACCAGAGAAAGTTCATATTGGAAACTGAGTTTTCTGCTTTTTTTTTCAAAGATGAAAGGGGCTTGTTTTAAATTCTAAAGAATTTCCGTGTGTCAGACTGAGCTGTTCTTGTCATTTACATCTATCCAAAATAATTTCTTAGCTTTTTTCCCGAGGCCGTTTAACTTCAGGTCCAGGATAAGCAGAAAATTTGAACATATTTTCTATGTTGCTCATAGTTAAACGTTTAAAAAGTAGAAAATCTAGTTCTTGAGGAAGCAAATGTAGCAGCTTTTTATAAAAGACAATGTCTACTGTCCCACAAATCAAATTTGAAAGTGAGGAAACAAAACCCTCAGATGTCTCCAAACAAAGAAGAGAATTATTGGCAGAGCACCATAGACTGGGCAAGAGCTGACTGTGCCATGACATGTTGGCACCAATTGTCTTATCATGCTGCTTTTTGTTGGGTAGTATCAGAGCAGATATAGGAGTCTGTGTTGAAACCTGTTAGTCATAATGAATTTCAATACTGTAGCATGGTAGTGCTTATATCGAGACATATTTCACGTCTCTCACTGTGAAGGAAAGTTGCTGACATGCAGATATGTTTTGCATAATATATATGCCGAAATCAATCAGAACAGAAATACTGATGGAGAATGGAGATGGAGGAGAAAATAAAATTAGTGTATGTGGGGTAAAAAGACATTAAATAAATACCTAGTTATTGCAAGGCCCATGAAAGACTCAATGGAGAATACATACACATTAGTAATGCCACAACAAGAAAAAAGTTGCACCTACTCTTGTTTTTCTCACATTTCCTTGGCATTTTCTCCTCTGCAGAATGCATTCTCATACATCTAGATAAATCTGCCTTTTATAAGGATAGTGAAAGGGAATCCTTGCTCTCTATTGACACATAGGTTGCTGTTAAGTGACTGTAAAGTTTTGACTTTCTTTCTCTGCCAGGAAAATAGTTTAGAGTTCAGGTCACACTATGTGAGAAGCGCGTGAAGTGTAGAAAATATTCATGATCTTTTCTATAGTTTTAGGAATGTGTAGTTATTGTTTTCATTAATGATCTGTAGAAAGAGGGGTAAAAGTCTAATACTGGGAGGGTTTATTGACAAAGTGGATTCTGGGATACTTTAAAAATGTTTAACCCTTTAGGGTTCTCTATATCACTCTTTATGGATCTCTGTACAATAAAATGAATTACAGAGGCAAATACAAAGTATTCTCTTTTTAATTCTATAGGTGAGTTTATAGACCGAGTACGAGAGAAGAAGAATGATATAACTGTTTTGGATCTAGGATGTGGCAAAGGTGGAGACTTACTTAAATGGAAAAAAGGCAGAATTAAAAAACTTGTCTGTACAGGTAAGGAGAAGCAGTAACTTTCCAGGAAAAATACAGCAGTGTTTTATGGAAAAGCAAGCACGTCCCAGGGCTTTTATTATTTCCTTTGTTAATAAGCCCTAAAATACAGTGATATACCTCTTGTGGTAAAGTTTTTTTTTTTTTCTTTTAATCTAAAGGCCTCAACTTTATTGCCAACATAAATACAGGAAGAACAACTGATTTATTTTTTTCTTTCTTTGTAATCAGCATTCATTTCAATTCAGATAAAAACTAGTATAAGAAACATAATTGCCAACAGTTCTCTCTTTGTACTTTGCCATGTCTCCCCTCTCATGTCTAGGTTTTTGCAATGTTTTTACCGTTCTAAAAATAAACATGAGTTAGATAAAAAAATGCTGTGTTATAGTTTTGAAATTATGTGTACTGTCAATGTTCAGTGAAAGGAATGCCTGAGATGCAAAGAGTCTTAAAAAAATATATATATATATATCTGTGTATATCCGAAAAATTTTGCATTTCAGCAGTCTCATTTTTTTTTCTTGCAATTTGTAATGGAAACATCCTATCTGCGTGTAACTGAAAATAACTTCTGTCCATGCCCTAGAGTGTTGTCTGTACTCAATCTTTCCAATTTTCTTGTTTGAGGAGACGTTTACATATTTATTTATTTATTTTTAATAGATATTGCTGACATTTCTGTGCAGCAGTGCAAGCAGCGGTATGAGGACATGAAAGGACGATGTCGCTATAATGAATATATTTTTGATGCAGAGTTTATACAAGCGGATAGTACCAAGGTACATTTGCCYGTTTATAATACATTTGTAATGCTTTTGGAAATTCAAGATTCTTATTTTAAACAAGGTATAGGTAGTGCTGTGATATTTTGGGTATGTCATATAGCTTCARGATAGTGTTGTTGAGCTAAGAAATGTCAGTTCCAAAGAGTAGTTAAATGTGTTTGGTTATTGGTTCCAATGTAACAGTGTTGCAGCTTGAATGTCTGTTTCATTATTTCATTGAAGTAGCATGAATCTAGTTATTTCATTTTTTTTTTTTTTTTTAATCTGACAAGGGAAGGGAAGAAATACTTATTTACTTATTTCTAGAGGTCTGGAATACACCTTAAGAGGTTGATAGCTGGTTAATGTGTTTCTATGCTGGAGTGAATCTTGTGATTTGACTTACACATATTGCTTATCTCAGTAATTTTTCTAGTAGCATTTTGATTCCTATAATACAGACCTCTGACACTTCTGTAGGAGAGCAAATTTCTTAAATTAAATAAGCCAGATCTGGAATGTATTGGTGAGGTTTAGGAGACTGTTTTCTGTCTTGCACTGTCTTTGCTTTCTGGAAATGAATTTGGAGTGTGCCCTGCTTGAGAGTTGAGTGCCAGAGCCTGGCTGGTTCCTGAAAGGCTCAACCTGTTCTTCCCAGCCCTAAATGGGCCTGTGGATTGAATGCTTGGTTGCTTCATTTTCTGAGAAAAGGAGYGAGTTGCAAGATTCTATATGGTATCTTCCTTGACTCAAAACAGCAGTCAGGGAAAGGGGAGAAAGTCTTGGGCAGGAACAGAAGGGATATTTTCACATTGCTCTTGCAGCTCAGTCTCACATTCAAGTATATTGTCTGTTGTGCGCTCCTCTGTCTCTCCGTACACACGCAGGTTCATTTGCCTGACTTTGTATCTCTACCCTYACCTCATGTGCACACAATGCAAAATCTCCCTCTCGCAACTTCTGTAGTTACTTCCCTCTGTATACCAGTTTCCTCTATTTCTCTCTCTAGCGGTAGAGGCAGGAGTAAATGAGCAAATAAAATTACTATGGGAATGTGAAGTATCTGGTTTTGACTTGCTGCATACAGAGTGGGGGATGTGGTGTGAACTGGTACGCTAGTATGCAGTGCTGGAATACAAGCTTTAACCTGACCATATCCAAGACTACCTCCTCCACCATTGCTGGTTACCGGGACTAAGCAAGGGAGCTCAAGTGTATGCGTGTGTGTGAGAGAAATAAAACTTGGAGACTGGGCAAAATGCTGTATTTAATGCCACCCGCTTGTATGTTCTATGAGTATTATCTGAACAAGAGAAATGTCACTTCTAGTGACAAGGTTTTGAAAGTAGAAGTTTCWTTTTAGTATAAGAATGTTTTTGGAGACTATTAAATAGCCATTAGTTTCCTTTTGACCTGTCACATACAGAAATGCAGTTATCACTTCAAAAGAGTGTTGAGGAAATGATAACTTAGAAATGTATCTGTGTATTCTTACTGCTCCCAAATGTAATGCATGGTTTTCTGTGTAGCCCTGAATGCCYTAATCTCATCTCTGATTGTATCCTTGTAGAAACTGTGGGAACTGGAATGAAAAATTTCAAAAGATTATGGTCGAGTGTGTTTTTTTGGAAGAGTTAAGTGATTCATGCTTGTTTCTTTAGCTCCTGGCACTTTTTTTTTTTTTTTTTAATCCCTTTTAGGATCTCCTGTCTGCCAAATATGATGATCCATATATGCTCTTTGACATTTGCAGCTGTCAATTTGTTTACCATTATTCATTTGAGACATATGAGCAGGCTGACATGATGCTTAAAAATGCTTGTGGGAACCTCTCTCCTGGSGGGTATTTTATTGGCACCACTCCAAATAGCTTTGAGCTTATGTAAGTACTTTCATTTTCTAGTACTCTTTTAAATGTTTTTGAAATGTCATTAAGTGATAGTCATTCTTACCGTGCTTCGATATGCTTGTGCCAAATAACCCCACTTTTTTTTTTTTTTTTTTTTTTTTTTTTCCTAGTTAGGAAATCTCACACATGAGCTTGGATGAAATAGGTGAAGCTGTACTCACCCAGGGATTTTCAGGGATGAGTCTAGAGCCTCTTGTATAGATCTGTATTGACCTGAAATTGTGATAGAATAGCTACAAACTTAAGAATAACTCTGAGGGCTTTSCTATGGTAGTTGCAAGAAAGCCTTTTCTCTATAAACTACATGAGCTGAAGGTTAATTTCTAGGTCCATTTAACGTTTGGTACATTGTGTGGGAATGATGACTSTTAAAAACTAATATACTTCCTTACTTAAAACTGCTGTTTTGATGCCTTGTTTATTAAGGGGTTTGGGAAGGTATAGCAATCACTGAACTCTCATGTGTAGCAGTATAAAAAATATTTTGTGTCACTCGCRTTATTTCTGTGTTTGTAAAATTTAAAATTTGGTCAGTCAGTTACTATGTGTTTATGTCTCATTTTATAGAAAACGACTTGAAGCTTCAGAAACAAATTCATTTGGGAATGATGTTTACAGTGTAAAATTTGAAAAGAAGGGAGATTATCCCTTGTTTGGCTGCAAGTATGACTTCCACTTAGAAGAAGTGGTTGATGTTCCTGAGTTCTTGGTTTATTTTCCATTACTGGAAGAGTAAGTTAAGTTTTTAATTCATTGTATAATGCAAGCAGTGAAATGTGAATAAGCAAATGTTTAGCTTGTGCATCTTTGCATAGTATTGTCAGAAAATAAAAGCATTTTGGTCATCTTAATATTTTTTCTTTCCTTCCTCTTTTTTTGTTGTTGCTTTAGTTTGAGAAGTTCCTTGCATTTTTTTTCAGCRGTTTGTGTTACCTGGCTTCTAACAACTGTTCCAATTTGGAGGTGCCCTGGTCAGAAGCTGTGAAGACTAATACTGCCTTTTAGATAGAAATGTCAGTACCTGCTGTGCTTGATAAGCAGCC
>NW_020455486.1:624733-677275 GCF_003342845.1 Nothoprocta perdicaria
TTTTTTTTTTTTTTTTTGCTCCCCTCCCCTTCTCCCTTGTTGTTTCATTCTGTCTCTTTTTAGTCCTTTAGGAAATCTTCCTGTGTATCCTCTTCATCATAGTGCCTCTTTCTTAGCTTCCCAAATTTCAGATGGGATATTTAGCAAGGAGTTTTCCTTCAGATTTTGCTTTTCTTCCTCTGCAATTTACTCTTTACTTCATCTGTGAACATTTCTCTCTGTTACCTCTGCATGAACTCAGATTTGACTCTCCCAGCCTGCTTCCTTCTGAGGCATAGTCAGATGTTTCCATGTTTTCATGTTTTGTTTTTCTTTCTCTTTTTTTTTTTCCCACTGTTTAAGCTCTGTATGGATCCCAAACCCACACTGAACTTTCTTTTCAAACCTGTTGATTTTCACCCGCTTTTTCTAGATCACTTTGAAGAATATCACTGTCTGTCACTGAGACCTGCAGTGTCAACATTGTCTGACCAGGGTGCCTTTGTCTGTAAATTAAATGAAAATCTAGTAGAAAATGGTCTCCTACCATTCCCATAGCGGCTGATTTGCAGAATGCTGAGGACACTGCAGGGGCAATAATTTTTGTTTATATATAACCTGAAGTGGAATTTATGAGCTTGAAAGTGCTGGGAGAAAAGATATTTTTCTRTTTAAATAATTATATTGAGTTCTTTGAAGGCTTTTGTTGACATAGTTCTTAAAGTACAATTTGTACTTAACAAGTACAGTTTGTACTATTTCAGTAGTAGTGCAGACAACTTTTCATCCTGGTTCCTTTACTAAACTATATAGAGGTTGTAATTCTAGTGAATGCCATGAGATGTCACTGTGACTTAAAACTGGTCTTTTGCAAGTGAAACTGAAGTAATTTTGTGGATTCCCTATTTAAGTGTATTWTTTTGTCAGAATGGCAAAGAAGCATGGTATGAAATTGGTCTACAAAATGACATTTCGGGAATTCTATGAAGAAAAAATCAAGAATGAGGAACACAAAATGCTGCTAAGGAGAATGCAGGCCTTGGAGGTAAATACAGGATGAATTTATTGCATTTATTGCATTTTGCTGATTATTTGTGCAACACTTGAAATTCTTGTTATGAATGTTCTTCAGTTAATTAACGACTACAAATAAAAATACTAAAGTTCTGTGACTGAAAGCACAAGTTAGATTTATAGGTAAAATTTCAGCTTTAAGGAAGATATTTTCATTTTTATTAATTAGTAGGCAGAAGAGCTCATTTTTTCATTTTTATTTGGCCACATATATTTGCTTCTGTTTTATATGGAATCTCAAGAATCATTTCTGATGTTACATAGTGATAACTGTAATTCATTTCATTCTCATCAGAGAGAGACTGAAACTGGATCTTTGTACAAGAAATAATGATTGGAAAGAAACTAATGAGTAAAAAAAAAAAAGGCTGTATTCATATAAGAAAATGCCAATTAATTGCAACTGAACATATCTTTTTGCCTCATGTCTTGTGCTGGATGACTTTAGCAGGTTTATAGAAGCTTTCCAGTAACACTTGTGAGATTTTTTTTCTTGTTTTCTTTTCTCCCTCCTTCCTTCCTGCCTCAAAAATTAGGAGTTTTTGACATAAATCTATCTAGTTGAATATCTGTTGCCATATTAAATGTTTGTCATGTGGGCTGCGAATGGACTTTGAAATCCTTTTTGACTCTGAAAACAAACACAGTACTCTATATGGGCTCRTGTTATGCTGTGTCACTGTGCTACTGCTATCAGCTTGTTAGAAAAGTGAGAATTGTTTTAAGTTAGTGGCCAGTTACTTTTGAGAACTGTGGTGGTAAGTACAGACTGTTCTGCTCGGAGGTCTTGTATGTAGTCTTGAATCAGATGCATACTTCTGTTTGTAGCTCCAGTGTCTCATTTAGACATTCCAAGCATTCTGCTTGAAATCTGGCAGTTGTGTAAGATTGAGTTTTCTGTATTTCTGCTGAAGAGGTGTCATTGTGCTCAGTTGCTGTTCTAGAAGAGTTACATGAACATAACACAAATGATGAGCTCTGTAAGGAGAAGAATTTTTCTAGCTTATTCCATCTATTCAGTTTCAGAGACATAATTAGAACTTAATTGATAAACCACAAGTGCCATATTTTGTGGGAACCGAGTAATATCATACCCAATCATACAAGTCTTAYAAGGAAGTTGGTAAGCTTAGATGTCTCCTTTAAAGCTCTGACTTTCATTTTTGTCCAAATTTGATAAATCTTTGATTTGTCTTTATTTGATAAAGATTTGATAAATCTTTGATTGATAAGGTCGGTGTATCTTAATATCTAATCAGTACTGTATATTTTTTTTCCTATGTTCCTCAGCCATATTCTGCCTTCGATGATTCCAGGCTTGTTTCTGATAAACCTGATGATTATGAGCATGCAAAAGAGTTTATCAAGGATGGCAAGGGAAAGTTACCATTGGTAAGTTCCTTCTTACTACAGTTGAATAAAGTGTGCTTAAGATTTAGGTCCTAATCTTGCAAATGTTTGATATCTTCTTATTTCAGGTACAAAATGCAGTTGATGTGATTGTCTCTCTGTGTATGTGAAAAATTACACAACTGCAAGGGTACAGAGTTCATCTGATCTGTACCACTTTCTCAAAGAATCCCATTCACTAAGTTGTTCACAGTCCAGAGGCTTGTAATGATGTAAAAGGATGTTTTGCCATCTTATTGGCAACTGCTGTATTGCTCCTTAATTTGGAATACTTTTTTTAGTTTCTGAATCTTTGCACATACTTAAAAGATTTTATTTTCTTCTTTTTCTATTCTCTTCTTCTTCTTCTTCTCTTCTTCTTTCTCTTCTCTTTCTTTGACATAGAGATCAGTAGAAAATTTTCTTCATAATGGTGTGTGTATTCAAAATCTGGAAGTCTTTTTATGTGTTTCTCTTGTACAGCCAACTGCTGCTGTTCTAGAATGCCTACGCTTGGTTTATGAATGTAGAAAAAGGAGAAATATGATACTATGAACTATCTTAATGGAAGTCATGCTATATTTAAGATCATTTGTCTAATTAATAAGACTTGTTTAAAGACTTTTAAAAATTATTCTAGTCCTGCCTTCAAGATGTCTTCCTACTTTTTTGATCTTGTTATCTTCCTAGGATTTTTCTAAAGCGTTTTTCTTTCTTCCATTCTCCTTAGGAGTACATAACAATCTTGGAGTCCATGGGACCCACTTTTAATAGTTGGGCTGTATTTTTAACACCGCACAGTTAGACATGGAACAAGCCACTCTTTTCTTTATGATTTTTCAGCCAGCTCTGGGTCCTCCTTATGAKGTTTGTTTGGGAAGACTGTCAGTTTCTGAGAGCTTCATAAGGCTACGGTAGAAGTATTGGGGATGAGGTCATGTATCTATTGCTTCCTTTTATGTCATGGTCAAAAAAAAAAAAAAGAAGCAAGATTGATGTGATTTATTCCAGCTGAGCTTCGTTTGTCTTTCTTACAGTATAGATGTTTTGGTGCTTATAAATTACGTTATTTTAGATTTTTTAAATGAAGTTTTTCTTTTATTTGTATTTGAGCTTCATCTCTAATGGGCTTTTTAAAAAATAAGTGATGTGCCTGCCCTTCTGACTTCCTGAGACTGAAACAAAAGATAGGAATTAAATGTTTCAATTTTTTTTTTTTTTTTTTTGTAGTATTTGTTTGTAGTCCAGTTTAGGAAATAAGACCAGTTGTTTACAGATTTTTTTTTTTTTTTTTAGGGACTTGTATGGTTTTCAAGTTGTAACTCATTCTTGAGTCAACCCCATTCTTGCTTTCACATGACCCTCCCAGCACTTTATGCTCATTCTTGGGTGAAGTGACCCGAAGTTCTCCAAACCCATCCCAAATCTCATGTATGCCTTGTTCCAGCTTTTGTAAGGGGCTGTAGTGATCCAGCCATGGCAGCTGGTGCCTTTCCATCTCTTCTCTCTCATGTTTGTCTCTGAAGTTGTTGAGAATTGGTTAAATTGGAATTTTAGGGCTTTGTCTTGTGGTTCTGTTACGAGAAAGAACCCAAATTGGAGCCTTCCAGTGTGAGTAAAGTCATTGTCATTTATTCTAGGATAGCATCTTACTTCATTGTGCTGGCTATAGCATGAGCTTGAAATTATTCACTTGGACTGTTTCTTTCTTTTTATTTAACCATTGATTATTTACTGTTCATGTTCTGAATTCCTGAGGCTTCATGCCTTTTGCTAAAGGGATAGAATTCCTGCCTCAAGAGAGAAAAGAAACCTGCTGTCTGTATTTGAAAACTAGTAGTTCTGAAAAGCAAATTCCTGCTTTTAAGAAGTATGCTGAATTATAATGATTTGTTCAAGACTGACCAGGGGCTGGTTTATGRTCTAAATCGTGTCCCCAGCAAGGGTACAAGGGAATGGGGTGAAGTGGCCAGAGCAGAAAATCARCGTGTCCTTTGTCACTTCACCCTTCCTGTTCGGTAGGGTGGGCGGCAGCGGCCTTTTACCCCGAGTGCTTCCCTTGCTGCACTGCTTGTGGCTGCGAGGCTGGGCCAGGAGCAGCCTTCTCAGGGCTGTGGGGCAGACTGCTGGTCACYTCTGAGCTGCCATGGGATGTGGCCTCCTGCAAACAGAGGTTTGGGGGCTGCAGGGAGCTGCTGACTCCGGGGCAGAGCTGCTGGGCAAGGCAGGTAGCCTGTGGCCCATGATCAAGTGTGGGTGGCCTACGGTAACACTAGCCCCTAACCAGGCAGCTGGTGCGAGTGGCTAAAAGTTGATCTGTGAAAAAGGTTGATTATCGCTGAGTTAAATCTGTGTTGTATTTTCCTCGTACTCTTATTTGAACTCTTTGCTTTACCCTCTTCTAGGGAACCTTGAGTAAATCTGAGTGGGAAGCAACAAGTAAGTATTGTTTTGAAAACTCRGCGCTGACTGAATTGTGGGGATGAGAACTGTGTAAAATGTTAATTCTTAAAAAATAAATAGGCTGTAAATTCTAAATAAAATGAAATATGTATGCTATTCAAATGCCTAAGTATGCATTTAGTGTGCTTATTTCAAGGATTTGGGGGAAATGCATAAAAGTTTTTCCAGCTTGCAAACCTTTAGTATAACTGTAGTTATACTGTTTGTGGAAACATTGCTTAGAATGCAGGAGAAAGGGTTGCCAAATTAAAGTATCATTTTACCAGAACCAAAGGATTTAGTGTAATACTTCAGTACTTTGGTTTGRTAAACTTGGGTATTATATGATTACCACTCAGCTGGAAAGCAGCTTCATTTGAGCTGTATGTTCTCCAAAAAATATAAACCTGTACTGGRGAGAGATGATTTGAAGCTTTGCTCATTGTCTGCTCTGATAAATACACATCAGGAAGAAGCAGTTGAAGTGTAGCTAGTAGAAAGGTATTTAGTAGTTATTTATTATTATTAAAACTCAGTGCTTCAGGCAGTGGAAAGGACTTGGTATTTTTAAATACAGTTTGAATGCTATGAGCAGATGTGTTATGGAAAGCTTTTGACATTAGAATTTTCAACTCTAATAAAACACAGATGTTTCCCATGGAAATGATTACTAGCTTCTGTGTAACTATGTCCAACCAGGATTTGCATTTTTATGGATAAGTTATACCAGAGCTAGCAATTTTAAACAAGGGAACAATAATCCTGTTTGGTTTGTGATTATTCTATTTTTGGAAGTATTTTAAATTCCTGGAATAGAAAACTATTAGCTGTTTTTTTGAGAAGTGTGGACTATACAGGTAGACATTAATTCTGACAGTGTAAAAATGTTACATAAATCATGAATCTAGCTGAAAGAACCTTTTTATATCTTTAAAAGATACATGATTACTGTATTTCTAAAGTGGTCTCTTTGCAGAGAGATCTGGACTACGGAGCTTCTGATGGTTAGGACCCAGCTTTTGTCCATTAAATAGAACCTTCCCTTGCTTTCTTCTTGAAGAATGTTTCTAGGCATCAGACTTGTCTGGATGGATTTTCYATGTAGCTATGACACCTCATCCTCTAAAACAAAAATTCAGCTGGAAACCTGTCAAACTGGTCTCATGGTCTCTTAAACTTAAACTAAATGTAACTCTGTGCTATGAAACATGAGAACCTCTGATTCAGCTCTGTTTCTGTGGCAAGTGCTTGTCTCCCAGGGATTCTGGTGTAGACTGTTTGAGTACCCATTTCTAGACTGATGAATACCTTGGGCTTGGAAAACCAGCCAACCAAACAAGAAACACACTATATAGTGTTTGTAAATATTTCTTCTTTGTCCTCTCTTGAAAAGAGAAAGAAATCTTAACTTTGTTCGCTGTAYGAGTAAAAATGGAGTTGATCATTCCAAATCTAATTATCCTTTAATTCATGTATAAAGGAGTCTTCAACTTAAAATTGTGTATGACCTTTTATGCACCAGKGAATGTTAATTATGAATGTTAATTATATATGTTAATTATATATAGAATGGCATAGTTAAGATTGCATGATAATTTTTGAATTGCAGTTACATTTCAGTAGTGCCATTAACTCAGGTTAGTGTTATAGTGTTACATTAACCATATTARCAGTGTTTAAAATATTTTACTTTTACACATGGCTAGCCCCATCTTGCAAATATGCCTACAGACAGAATTGCAAATATATTCAAATTGAGTCAGTGTTACAGGCCTCTTCCATGACTTTGTATGCTAGAATTACTGATTAGAACCATAGTAAATTTTATTATTTTGGTCATCTACTAATAGGTTATTTGGATAAAATATCAACCTGTTCTCATTTTGTTCTCCATGAATTTCTCATTCATGAGGAAAACCCAGATGACTGGCAGAGGAAACTGAAAAAAACTCTCATTTTCTCTTTTAGGTATTTACTTGGTGTTTGCCTTTGAGAAACAACTGTGAAACGTCATATACTGGATTCAACAAGAGGAGATCATATCCATGTGCAAGTTGGAATGGTCTAAAATCCATTGTGGCAACTATTTTTTTATTTTTATTTTTTAATTATCAGAAGTGTGCAGGGCACTACCAAAAAAAAAACCGAGAGCAAGCTCATGATTCTGAGTTACATTTGCCTGTCTGTGACAGATTGACTTGTGTGTGTATATATAAGAAAGATTAAAACCCAGTCTTTTTAAACATTTGTAAGCAGTCTGCATGCCCTCAAAAGTCATGTTTGAACTTAACACAGCTTTATGTTCTAAACACATGTGTTGTTTGTGTGTTGGTGGTTACAGGCCTGATCCTGCACTTCCGGAAGTTGATGGAAAATGACTGTGGCTTTTGGTGGTGCAGAATGAGGGCCTAAAGACTGTGCTGCAAAGCTCAGCCAGTTCACGCTGGGGTATATTCAGACACGAAGGGTACATCTACATTGCATGTAAGGCTAAATGGCAAATACCACCAGAGTGTATTTGAATACCTCTGTGCTGTGCTCTGGCCTGCAGTGTAAATTTACCTTATTCCAGTGCTATTCCAGGTATAATTTACATAGTAAAGTTCCATGCTATTCTTGGGTTTTTTTTTTTTTTGTGCTTGCTGATATGTAGTGTCACTTTGTGGTGCTTTCAAGATTAAATTGGTTTGTTCTGTACAAAACTGCTGTGAAATAGCTGAATTTCTGTAGGTTTAAAACTCCAAGTCATTCTTCCGACTGTGCAGTAATCAATCACAAATGCTGAGACTTTGTTACATTAAAGTGTCACGACTCTTGTGGTTTTAATGTTCCTGTTGTTCATAGTTTACTGCTGACACTTTCTAGATTGATCTTTTTCCCAATACTGACATGTTTTCCACTTGTTTCACAAAGGTTTTTGTCATRAAAGATGAGCTCCACGTGGCGGTGAGGTCCTCGCTGCAGCCCATAAGGCTTTAGGAATGTGCTTGGATTAATGCATCATGAACTAAGAGAGGAACCTGTATGACACTTGACAAGTCATCATCCTGAGATCCATGAGAGGATATTGGCAGTTCACTCAGGAGGGAGGGATGAGCACGATTGCCCCTACTTGCACGCAGCCCTGTGCCTGTGGAGAGCGACCCCCAAATTTCAACCAACAGTATTTACCTGGGGCATTCTCTYCTCATGTTAGTAAGTAATATTGTAACCAACCTACTGCTTAAGTCTCCTAAATCTGGGACAGGTGATCCCTGTATGATATTTGTTCTGCTTTCAACGTGCCTGTGTGGGCATGGGTGCTTTCTTCAGGTCTTCCCTCCACCCAGTTTGCTAAAAGTAGTTTTGTGCTGCTGTTGCTTAGTGTAGTTTCCATACAGGTGAAATGATAGAACGTTGATGGTGTGTGAGCATTTTGCAAAGCTTTAGTAAATCCAGGGTAATAAACCTAGGTTTAATAAACCTTTTCTGTTAGTATTAAGCATTCAGAATTTTTGAGCTTGTATTTGGATAAGTTTCCTCATCTAATCAGATCATGAATCTTGCGGGTTTTTTTTTTTTCCAATAAAAGGTCATCTGTGATCTGTAAACTTCACCAGGGCAGTGTAATCGGTTAATATTGCTATTGAAATTAAAAAAAAAAAAAAACCTCTTTCAGGGCAGCTAAAAAATTACTTACAAAGCTAGCTGGAAAAGGCCAGTGCTTTACGAGTGCTGAAATATTTCATTGAACTTCAATGTATGCATCAAAGCCTTTATTTTTCAATTTTTTTCTAAGAAATCATARTAATAGAAGCAGAGGGGTAAGTAGAGTGAAGTGTCTTGCTGCTTTTAGGCAAGTTTCAGTAGTTCCTGATGTCAGAGTACCTGTTTTCCAAGTAAAATGGAATGACTTCCCAAAGAAACAGGAGCACAGCGAGCCGCGTTCCTATGGACTGATGGTGGAGAAAGGGGAAGAGCGGGAGGGCCAGGGCCTCTCATTTAGGTGATTTTTGCAGCAGAATGAGTTGAGGGAAACCTTTGAAATACGAAAGGATGGAGAGCAATGCATGAAGGGTGCTGCAGCTTGAAGAAGCGGTTCAAATTCCCTTTGTATAAAATTAGAAAGGGCGACTTTGGTCCAGTTTGCCAGTTGTTGTCTAGATACCGTGACYTGCTTATTTGGAAAGAGGAGCTAAGAGGATCTCTAACCTTTTTTCTCTAAATCAGATGAGGGGAGCTGTGGTGAAACCCAGTTGCTCAGCATGTAGTTAAGGGGGAGAGAGAATATAGCTGAAAAATGGTTTGCACTTAAAACTTTATATAAAACTTTAAATAGGGTCCCTRCCTCAGGGAAAAAATCAACTCTCCATGAAAGTGGTGTGTGAAATCCTGTCCTAACTAACTGCTTGGTATGTTCAAGAGAATGGCGTCTCGAATATCGTTAGGCAAGATGCTCCTCTCGCAGCCTTATGACTTTGGCAGTAAGTGGAATTAAGCAAGCGGCAGAAGTGGATTAATTATCAACCTCTTGATTACCATGCAGATGTTGAACTTGAATTTCTTCTGAAAGCTTTGCTTTTTGACGTAAGGAGGGAGGTCTTGAGCTTGTTCATCAAACAGGCATGTGTCTTGCACTGACAATTTGCCCTAACTTTTTTTTTTCTCCTCCTATCTGCCTATACTTTTAAAAGAGGCCATTCTGTATTTTATTCTGTGATCTTTTAGTTGAGTTTATCAGTGTGCTTGCCCTATCAATCTATAGTATGGGAAATTTTTCCTTATGAGGCTTAGAAAATTCTTCAGCCTCACAGCAAAACTCATGAAATTGAACCTTGCATTTGTCAGCAAGTGTATTGGACTTGGGTTTTGGTACCATGGCGTGGTTTTGATACACGTGCTTTAGTGAACCACGCACTAGTGTGGTAGAAAGTGCAGTGGAGGACCTAAGCAAATGTTGTTTTGTAGTTAAATTTTAAGGAAGTGTTTAYGGAGGCTTGTTGTCTGGTAGAATGCACTTGAGTAATGTAAGGTTAGGCTTACATGAGATCTTACATGTTTTTCTGTTACAATATTTGAATAGTTTCATTTACATAATGAACATTTTAGTTCTTTGAAACAAAGTGCTTTCCTTTTGAGTCATATCCTAKTTAATAAAGCATAATCTCATCAAAAATTTATTTTTATTAAAAAGAATATAGGGTGTCTTATAGTTGCTAAACTGCGTTTGTAAAGACTTGGAAAAGAATGAATTAGGGGAACATTAAGATGGGTAGCAATACATTTAAGACATCTATAAAGTAATCAGAGAGTTGATAATGAATCCACTTTTGCAACTCATTTATTGCTAAAGTAATAAGCCTTTTTTTTTCTTTTTTTTGTGGAGGGGGGCATGGAATATTTACCTAATACCAAACAGGATTCATAGTTGCCTGGAGACCTGAGTTCCCCAGATGAGAGCCTCTACCTSTAAGAAAGTGAGGAAGCAAACATCTGTATTGCTATTTATGGATGTAAAAATTGTCCTGATTTTTCAGGCATGTCAAGCAGAAAAATCAGGTCATTTAAGTTCAAAAAAAAAAAAAAAAAATGGAGACAACAATGAGGGTTTTTTGAACAAAGCCTCATTTGAGATTTTTTWAAAAGCCTTAGAAAATCTGAATCTTTTTGTTGATGACACTATAAATACTTTGTGCTGGACTTAACCAGTTATCCASTAGTTCATCTTTTTGCACCTCCAGTGTGTAGCATTTTTGGCTCATGTTCTTGTGCTGGTGGGATGGCTTTTCCTCCGACTCTCTCRCTGCGAGGTTCCTTTTGGACTGTGTGTCACCACCAGGTTTGCCCTGCTGCCCTAAGTGTCTCTGCCAGTTAGAGAGCAGATGCAAGGCCTCCAAACAGAACTGATAGGCTTGATAAAACAGCCTTTTGCTAGGTTAAAGCTTTTCTGATGTTGCATAAATCCTGTTTTGGTGGAAGCTGACATTCCTTCGTTTTAATAAAACTGGTTCTCAAAACTGTGGGTTTTGTTTTCCTTTAATGTGTCTTCAAGCAACTGAAGTTCCCTTTGAGGGTAACGTGTTTGAATGTATAAAGGCTGATTGATCTGCACTAGTAGTAGCTGAAGCTAAAATTTGAACAGCCACTTCCTAAGAGTCACACTGTATTCTTTCCAGTCTTGCAGCCCTGCTGAAGTTCAGGCAAGCAGGATCTGATACCCTGTGATAGAAGCATGTGCTTTTGGTCATGTCTAGCAGGAGTTACTTTGCAAAGGTATGAATATAAATTGTGATCAAACTGGAAATATGCTGCTCTTTTACAAAAGAAGATGTCCACAAGTTCCAGAGCAGCAAAGGTTTAATTCTTAGATCAATACTTCCCCACTTTTACACAGAAGTGCATGAGATAGTAAACACAGTCTTGGTTTGTATATAAAAAGCAGTTTTAGAATCTCTAATTTTTATACTTTTAAGAAATGTGTCTACAAATAATTTTCCAGACACAGAGCTGTTCTGATTTCTTTGGCCAAGGCAGCCCGTTTCTTAAATTCCCATGCTTCTGACACCTGTTAGTGTATAGCTCTGCGTCAAGGACCTGGAACTGAAGCCTCTCTCTTCGTAGAAGCTTTGAACAAGCTCAGCAAGAAGTGATAATTGTAAGGTAGGAAATTGTTAGCTTCCTTGTTTAATTGACTCTTCTATGAATTATGCATTTTTTGTTCAGCTCCCTCCTGAGAACAATCTTCAGAAAAGATTGTGTTGCCTAAGGAACCTGCCTAACCTTGCTGCACCTTGAATGTAATGGTATGGATTCCCCCTCTGAAACTGGGGGACTGGACATGGTCTGTTCCCACCTTAGGCTTTTAGTTAAGAGTGTGGAGCCTTTAACTATCATWACCTGATTACGTAATATTCAACCCACTTAAGGTGATACTTGTGTAAAAAGGAACACATTCCAAAAGAAAGACAGTCCCAAGGCTACCTGGAAGACATAGGTGTCCATGATTGATTTTGTCACTTTGCTTGTAGGTTATAACACTTACATGTGGTGTGGTGACATTTGCATGCCAGATGCTGACCAAACATGGAAAATAAACAGTTTCTGCTCTGAAGAGAAGTCTTTTAAGTCAAAGACTTTTTTTTTTTTTTTTTTTTAAATTTAAGTTATCCTGTTTGGATTGACCTTTGCCTTTGATAAGACAATGAGTCTGTGCTTGAATAGAGGTGAACTGAGGTTTTATGTAAATTTTATTCACAATTCTTAGCGAGGCAGCAATATTTTATATTATGCTGCTATTTAAGAACATAAAAAATGAATGTGTCATAAAAGTGATGCTTCATGTAATTGTTGCCACTACATAACCACATCATTACCCAASAGCCTAATATGAGAGGAAAAAAAACATGTGCAATAGCCCTCAAGAGCAGGATTTGAAATACACGAGAGCAGCAGCTGTTAACCCAACATCTGAGGCAGAAGGATGAGCAGGAGGCAAATCCTGCAAGTGGCTGAGGAAGAGCAGAATTTCAAGTCTCCAGAGCTGCATCTCTAACATGGTGGATTGAAGGGCGTCTTCACTTCTGCACTGAATAGGCAAGACTGTGYGCTCGGTCAGAGCTCTGTAGCAGCCAACAGTGCACTGCTGAGATGCAGTGTGTGYTGGTACCGTTTTGTACACTAAAGTCGTGTATGTCTTTTTTGTTATTCCTTTGTTTTTGAGAGTATTTACTAGAGCCCTTATTAGAGAGTAATTCTAATTTCTATGGTCCTACCTTAATGGGTGGAATAGGCTGTCTGTGTGCAGAAGATAACTGAGTAAGTGCATGTTATTTACATTCACTTGGACATCTTCAAAATATTTTTCTTGTTCATGCCATGTTTTCATCCCAGTTAGAATACAAAGACTAAAAAAAAAATGTTATTCTAGGAAATTAATTCACTGAGGGAAACAGGGATACTGTATTACTAAGTGGTAGTGCAGCTTTTGAAAACAGGGACAAAAAGAAAAATTCAGATTTTATGTCTTTCCTTTTCAGAGGTTTCTGATGACTCCTGAGATAAATGGAAACTAAATGTACATTTTGGCAGCCTTCCTGGGGGTTTTCAGATGCATTCTGCAGTCCTCTCCAGGAGAGAGGGAAAGATGTCCTCCTCAGAGAAGTCCATTCATGACCTGTTATTCTCACAGCATTATCCAGGAATCTTGAACAGTGAAGATTTATGAATCACTTTTAAAAGGCCAGTATTTATTTTTTCTTTAAGCTGGTTTTCCCTTGGAGTTGGCCTGATAGTAGTCGTCCCTGTATTAATTTGGCTGCTGTTGTCAATACGCGCTAACTGTAAGAACGAGTTAGATGCATCACCCGAGAGCATCCGCCGTGTAAAGAGCATGYGAGTCACAGCAGCGACCTGCTGTAGAATGGTTTTGGCTTGGCGAGAAATTCCAATGGTTAATGATTTAAAAATGGTTTGTACTGAGTAGGACACTACATTTTAAATAAATGAACAAATAAAAGGAGTTCTTTCTGGTGCTTCCTGTGTTTTCTTCCTTGTTCTTCTTTTGGTGTTAAAAGTTGTTCTGAGTTTTTTCTTTCTTTCTTTTTTTTTTTTTTTAATATATTTCTTGTAGGAGTTGATTGCAATTATTGTAATCAAGAAAGTGTATGGAGAATACTGTGGGCAAAAGGACATGCTTCTTAGTCAATTCTTCAGCTTTGCAGGATTTTTGTTTTTATTCCTTCAAACTGCAGTGAAGAATAATTATTGTCCATTTCTGTTTGTTTCATATCCAGTGAATATCAGCAAGTGATCACTGTTTTAAATAATCATTTCTCATTAGCTGCATGAAATATTTAAATTTCGTGTGTGGAAAGGTCATTGGTCTTTGTCTGCAAATAAGTTTTTTTGATAGAAGTGTACATTAGAAAGCAATATAAACATTCTAGGTCTAGCATGCAGAGAGTTTTTCATTAAAAATCTATCATGAGAAAAATACAGCTTGCTTTTAGATTCTTTATTTGAGCCAGAACCAGTTCACAGATCAGAAAACATGTCCTTATTGAGTTCTGCTTAATAACTTCTTCAAAATACCAGGYTAAGTCAGGTGAGTATTTTATCCTGTCTTGAACACACATTTGTCACCAGACAACATCTGTACTTTTTGTTGTTGTATTTTCTCCTCTTTCAATTGTCCTTTCTAGCAGTAAGCTAGCAGTTATAAAATGAAGCTTATCTAACTGGGAAAAAAATTAAATCTTTCACAGGTGTGATATTTTTCATTCATTTAAAGAACTGAACCTCCTATAGAGTCATGAAACTAAAATCCTGATTATACATTAATGTTGCCCATTTAATCCAGTATGAAAATCACCATGTTCAGTGTGGTGGAGAGAGACTAATTCCTGTTCAAGCTTTCTGTATTCAATTAGTGTAGCTTGCTACATTTCTACTCAGCCTAAATAAAAATGGCATATATTCCCTACAGGACATAGGGTTTTTTTTTTCCCTCAGTAAGAAATCAAGCTGGATAATCCTGCATTTGCATTTATATAGAAAGTATGTGTTTCACTTCTGTCACCTTGAAACTTTTTCTTGGATTTAAGCTTGTTAACTCTAAAAAAAAAAAAAAAGCCAATTTTGATCAACTCAGGTGATGACACTTGTATAGAGAACCATGGTAGGGTTCCTTGTAGTGTATTCACTAAGGCCACAGTCCTTAAGCAATTCACCTTGTGCTGTGGGACAAAACTTTGCTCTCTTGTCAGGCTTGCCTGGCAGAGGATTATACAGAGGGCTAGTAACAAAATAGATCTCCTCTCTAAAATTAAACTGAAGAGGACTCCAAGTATTTCATAGAATCATAGAATGCCCAAGGTTTGAAGGGACCTCAGAGGTCATCGAGTCCAACCCCCCTGCTCATGCACGTGGCACAGGGCTGCAGCCAAGCAGGGCTGCATCCTAGAGCACGTGGCACAGGGCTGCATCCAAGCGGGTTTTAAAGATCTCCAAAGAAGGAGACTCCACAACCTCTCTGGGCAGCCTGTGCCAGTGCTCTGTTACCATCACAGTGAAGAAATGCTTCCTTAAGTTCCTGTGGAACTTAAGTTTGACCAGTTTGAAGCCATTTCCTCTAGTCCTATCACTGTCCACCACTGAAAAGAGGCCGSCCCCCTCCTCCTCACTGCCTCCCTTGAGGTRTTTATACATGCTGATTAGGTCATATTTGGACATAAAATTGTGATTGCCAGATCTGCTCATTAGATTTAAAATTTCTGTTAAGAACTTCGTATTTTTTACCCTCCCCTTGTGCTTTTCTTCTAAGTGTAGTTTTGCCTCTTCTGTCTCAGAGTCCCTGGAGATCCTGACCCATTGGGTTTACTAAAACTTTGTCCAGTAGGAACAGCATTGCCTAGAAGTTTTTTTCTTTTCAAGTAAGCTTCATTCTTACCATTTTCTGCCAAGGGAAAGGACGACTGGAGGCCAAGAATAAATGGATGAGGGAGACAGGACATGGAGATGGTGTCTTAATTCACATCTGTATTGTAAACTTCAGGCAATTTTAGCTGAAAGGTAGTTTCTCTTTTAGTCACTGGAATCGGCAATTAGAAACTAAAATGGAGTCTAGCTTGGATTAGTTTGAACATTTATTGAGAAGTCAAATAAGCAATAAAAGAATTTCTCAGACACTTGTTTACCTGAGCTTAATGGTGTGTGAGATAATGAATTTGGACAGAAGTGCTTATTAACAGGCCACAGCTTAGTCAAGGGGATCTGTTGTCAAGAGCTACCAGAATGAAGTACAGGTGTCTATAAAAATGTCAAGTTCAAGCTGAAGCCAAGGCTTAGAGATTAGCTTATAATCACTTTTGTAATAYACAGTGAATAGCTTTAACAAGTAAATGATATGCCACTCGGTCCTTCTGTAATTAAAGAATGCTAATAAGACATGGCAGGCAGCACAAGGCCGGGCAATTAAAGCCTTTCATTTAATGACATAAAGCAGGCAGCAGAATGAAAGCAGGCAGGCCTATGGGCCGACAACAAAAGCTCAGAAGTCTGGGAAATGCTGAGCTATACAACCGCACAGGACAACCCATGAATAAGTAATTGAATCCTGCTATCTATTGGTATTCTGATAGACACAGAAAGATGCCAAGTGACTCAGCRAAGGCTTTGAGGAATATTGAAAGCAAAATATTTCTGGTCTTCTGGCCAATTGGCTAATTTTGTCAGAAACTGGTTTGCAAGATGCAACAGCATTACTACATGGTATTTTARCCCTATAGTAGATTCATTTAAAAGCTGTGAGATTTATTTTCAGGTGTTGACTGTGTTTCTAAATGCATATCATGTATTTTTCTTGCCTATACCAAACATCAAGAGTTAATAAATCCAGGCTGGTTTGCTTATCTTGCTCCAATGCATTCATTTACCTTCATATACAGTACTGATAGGATATTGTGTCTGTAAAATCTCACCTTRATTTTTCCTAGAGTGACATTCTCTCAGGTCTGCTTTTCCATCAGGTAGAGCTGAGGCTTGTCTTTGCTCTCATTTTGCCAGGAGCATGGGTTTGAGAGTTAATCCTTTGGATGTAAACTGAAAGCCACAGCAAAAAAATCTTTGTTCAGCTCAATTGCTGTAACCTTTGACCAGAAATTTCACTGTGACTCCTGTAMTCTCTCTGGCTGAAATCCACCCTAAAAAGAACTGACAAACCATGATCTGTGTAGATAGCCAGAAAAAGGAGCAGGGCAGGGACGGAAAGAATGAAATCAGTAAAAATATCATCTGTACTTCCCTTTAGAGTTCATAGCCAATCATTTTTTAAGCTCTCCTAGTTATTTCCAGAGGCCAGAAAAGTCAAGAGAGAATACGTCAAGGCAATTCTATCCCTGTGGAATCACTTTAGCCAGTGAACATTTTTACTGAGTGAAGGATGCAAGCTATTTATGATTGAGACTGCTTGGGAAAAAAAAATAGAGCCAAGGAAGATACTCAGATCTTCATGGAGCCCAGACTGTTTTATCTGAGATTCTCTGTCGCTGTGAGCTGGTTTGTACTTACTGTGCACCCCAGACACACCAGCACATCTCCAGATTGTTGATGAGAAGTGGAGTAGCTGCTACAGAGCAGCCTCCCCAGGCCAGAGGCTTGTTAGTGCCCTCGGAGGCAGCCCCTTACTCATGTATCYGCAATTGCAGAGGTGGAGGCATCTTCATCATTTTGAATTAAGAGGAGTATTTCCTTCCTGTTTGGTATGTGACTTTCTCTAGGGCCTCAGATTTCTCATGTGGGAAGCTGGCAGTAATGAGAGTTGTATGGAGTAGAAATAAATGTGGACCTAACTTGATTGATATACCCAGTCATTAACACCGCAAGAAAAGTATGGGCAAGGTACAGTTGTAATGAGGGAAGCCATGTAAACCACTAAATATTTTTGAATAGATCTGTGACAAAATACAAGTTCTATTTACTTTCAATCTTAAAGTTATGATAATTGTGTAATATTTTTTATTTTTATTTACGTAATAATTTTTAATTGAATGAGTCCATATTTGAACTCTCACAGGCTTTCTAAAAACCTTGGACTAGCTTCCATAAACTAGGATGAGAAGCCGCAAGTGAGGGAGATCAAGTTCCAATTTGTTTTCCACTACAGTCAGAGGGAGTCTTCTTATGGTCTTCCCATGGTCCCAAGGTATAACTTACACCTATTTTACTAAGTATGTCCCAGAGCTGTGCAGGAAAGTATGCTTATATCCTCATGGGTGCACTACACTTCCATCCAAACTAAAAACACACACTTTGTTTTATGTAGTTAGCTATCTTCTTTTAAACTCAGCTGATTCCTTGCCTTGTTGGTTTAATGAGTAACTTTCTTTTCTATGACTAGAAGCTAAATCATGTCTCAACACTTGAAAATGTCTCCCTAAATCATGTGGGAACTTTAAGCACTTTCAGAAGCAGAATTTGCCTGGGGCTGTAACACAGAAACAACCCATTAGTGACGCACATAAATTACAGGCTGATGGAGGAAAAGAAGTCAAATATAAAATAACTGAGATAGTTCTTTAATCACATCAGAGCATCTACCTAAATGGAAGGGGACAAAAGGATACATGCCAGTAGGTTTTACTGTAGCTGATATGTTTAGTCATTGCAGCCTGTCTAAATTTAAAATCCCAATATATCTTTAAATTCTAGTTTTTAGTTCACTCTTTGCTTCTGCCGATACATTTCTCTTCAGCTGTCATCTTGCTTAAAAGCATTTTGGCATTTTTCAATCAAAAGTCATCAGGATAATCCAAGTATTATATAGTGTCTGTTCTGAAAGATGTTTTATTCAAAAATTTGCAAATATGTCCTTCCATTTGGATCTGCTTTTCCTTGCACAGGAACTGCAGCACTGTGTGTGCTTAGGCTTGTGTATGTGCCCTGTCATATTTCAAGTATGATAGTTTTTTAACATAGTAATGTAAAGACTCTTTAGACAAAAATCGTCTTCAAGATCTCTTTTAAGCTCCTCAAATAGCATAGGCTCTCTCCWTACAAGGAAGTTACAGGGAGCTGAAGTTGGTTCAAAAGAAATTGTGATTTTTGCTCCTTTGGATATTTTAAAATTTGTAATTGCTACCTATTTTCAGTAGAGCCCAGGGTGTAAAATACCATGAAAAGAATAAAGTTATGTTACAGATTATGCAAACAAGGTGAAATTAGGCATTAGGTGGCAAACAGGCATTTATACCTTGTGTTTGGAGGTATCATTGCCTGTTCCAGTTTCTGCTTCTACCAAACAATACATGTGAAAGGCTGATGCAGTCAAGCATTCTTGAACAGAAAGTGGTCTATTTTTGCTGCTGCTCAAACCCTAAATGTGTTTGGCTTATTAGAAGCCAACGCTTCTTTGGCAAGGAGAATGGTAGTCCAGAGAGATGGTTTATAAATTCAATCTTTTTTTTTTTTTTTGTTTCATCAGCCTGCACAATTATTCCTTAAAGCTAGTTCACAGTTCAGCTTGATCCTCTTGCTGATTTTGCACAGATGGGATGTAATCGGAGTGTAGTCTTGTCATATGGTTCTATTAATTTTGAGTAGTCTGGTGCTTACACTGATTTGAATGCCAAATAGGTTGTTTTTCCTTCCTTTGCTAAGTGGCATCAGATGTTTGAAAGAGGTTCTGCCAGCATCCAAACAAAGGAACAGAAACAGTGGTGCCTAACCTGGGAGTGCCGTAAATGTCCCTCTGCTCTTTTTTATTTAACTTCTTTTTTTCAAGCCCGAGATCAAGGTCAAGTTTCCTAGTGGCAGTTTGCATTAAGAACTCACATGTCAGAAGCTGAGACAGTGACTACTTTCTGCTAAGAACGTGACTTGTATYTTGTCTCCTAAGTGACTGTACCAAAAATCCCTGAGAAATCCAGGGCACCAACAAGGAGACAGGTACTTTTCCAACAGTCAAAGACAGATCATTAAGTGAGGGGGAAAAAAAAATACCAGTGAACGTACATATAACATTGTGAGTGGTAATGTCCATCCTAGCAAAAAGCGAGGCTATCACTCACACAGCTTAATGCTTATAGGATGTGTTTTCTGATGCTAATCATGCAGAGTTTTAGACACATTTCCACAGTCCCTCCTATCGCATACAAGATAATCTTTCATAACTTCTTCAGTCTTGTCTTTTTTTTTTCTAGTACATTTGATTACTACAAAGGTCTACTTGTTTATACACACTTGATTATACACAGCATAATTTGCTGCTCTCAAGACCCAGTTACACATGTACCTTCAATACTGAGGATTCTGTCTATCACTATGCTTTTTTTAAGCTGCAAAATTCGGTGGCTGCACGATCAATCAGTTTGAGCAAGGGGGTCTGAGCACAGCATGGTTATGCCTCTTGTTTCTGTGCCAGACAATTAGCAACTGATGGTAAAACTGCTCATTGCTGTGGCCAGTTAAAACAGACTACTTCATTTCTAGCCTTTGGATCAGTGCAGGGGATCCTTGTAGAGGAACCTAGATGTTTTTTAGTCATTTGGCAATATGAGTTCAGTACTGACTTTCATGGTAGTTTTGTGTAAGAAGTCTGTTCAATTGGACTTTGCTTTCCTGTTCTCCAAACTCCAGCA
Source organism: Nothoprocta perdicaria (assembly GCF_003342845.1). NCBI lineage: Eukaryota > Metazoa > Chordata > Aves > Tinamiformes > Tinamidae > Nothoprocta > Nothoprocta perdicaria. The sequence goes on from NW_020455486.1 coordinate 644,731, forward strand.
ATTGGAGGTGTTGCCTTTACTCAGGGCTCAGTTTATAAGGAGCAGTTTCTGGATTAGACTGGGATCACTTTTTCTTAAATTTTATATGTGTTACACATCTGGAATAAAATAAAAGAGAGTGAGAAAATGAAGGAACCATTCTTTTTTTTTCTCTCATACTCATTAGAAAACACAGACAAGAAAATATTTTCTTTTAAATCKCTCAGTCTAAAAAGGGGATGGGTAAGAGAAAAACCTGCCACTGAAGAGAATATACATCTCTTTTACACTTCTACCCTGTAATAATGACAGCTACATATATTCAAGAAGATCAGACATTAAAACATCAACAAGGTTTTGAGTAACTTTTTACGATGATTCATGGTCAAAGCAACTTCCTTCACATTCTGTTGAGAAACTATTGCTGTGCAATGATCTCTGTTAATAGTATGGGAGTCGGAGCCACAAGAGGGTGAATTTCTGACTGCCACCACACCTGTAAGTCACACCAGCCTGTTCAACATGACATTCATCTCCCATCTCTTTGAATCTGTTCCTTGAAATCTTTAAAATGTTCTAGTCAGTGGTCAAAGTGCCCTTGAAAAACAAAAAGTCATGTGAGGAGAAGAAAGTTGTTTCATTTACTTTGTCAAATACTCTCTGTGTGTGATGTGACGGAGTGATACAATACAAATTCATTCAGTTGATTCAGATTTTTTTGAACAGTATTGGTGGGTTAACTTGTGGCTGTCACGCTTTATGGCACGGAATTGCCTGCTTGCCTGCCTGTCCCACGCCAGCCCAGTGAGAGGTCAAGGACTGGACATCCCTTTGCATGACATAAAGCCTATTTTTGTGCTAAACCAAGTGCAAGCCTATGGGTAAAAAATACCACTTCCACTGAATCAAGGTTCCTGCATTCTTCTCATTCTATTTTCTTACTCAAAGTAGCAGTTCTTTGAAAGAAATTCTCATGGCCTCCCTGTTATTCTCGTATACTTTGCTATCTCACTGTCTTGTTCTGAAAATAATGTAAAAAGAAGACATTGAAATGAAGCATTTAACTTCTGAAAAATTTACTGTCTTTCTGTAAGACTCCAATGAAGATGAAGGAGTGGGATTTCCATTAGCAGATTAAGTTATCTCTTTTATATTAACAAATCTGCAATAGCATAAAACTTTCATTTTCCTTTGTGTGTTAATCAATTGTATTATTTGTAACTGTGAATTGCTATAATTTTTCCTAGTTTTCTTTAAATTGTTAATTATGGACTTCTATTAATCTAAAAAAGTAAACTACAGCTTTTATTTTAGTTTTCCCCTAGGTTATTAGTTATTAGCTATTTAGTTTACTATTGACATATGCATTGTAGCAGTTCATTTTAACTCCCAGCACAGAAAGCAGATTCTTGGTTGTAAACCTCAAATTAAGTCGACATGCTCTATGAGATAATTGATTTTCTCTACTGTGCTTCTCACTCTGTAGTAGGACAAGCTCTAACTACCCCTGAAGCTAAGGATGAATTTGGGGTTTTTTAGGAAGTAAGCTTTGTGCATTACATCCTGTTTTTCAGAGATGGTGGTTCATTGAACTTGATTTTGTTAGTATCACATTAATTCTGTTACTAAAATTATGATGCATGCTAACCAAGTGCTTTTCTTTTGCATTTGCTGGGAATTGGGCTCATTTTCTCTCATCCTGTTCTTTGAATAAGCGTCTGATAACCTACTTTYTCTTTGTCCTGATTCTTCTGATTTTGCTGAAACTTTGGAATAAGTTGTTTGTGCTCTTCTCTTGAATAAAAGATATTTGCATGTATTTAAGCTGGCCACAGAGCTAATTCTTTCCCCTAAGCCAAGGTAAATTTTTTTTTGCTACTCTTTGTAGGGAAGTATTTGGATCATAGCTGTTTCCCCACTGTTTTTCGGGAAATTTTTGGTATGAGCTAGTCACTGACAGGACACACATCATTGTTCTTCCGTAAACCTTAGCACTGCTCCTCCATAAGCTTTATATGGCTGCATTTTGCTCCTCCATCCTCGCATGATCTCCTCTAAGAGCATTTGAACTTGTCAGTCCTGGAGACCATGAAGACTGGCAACTTGCACATTAATTCATGGGTAAAATTCACAATTTAGGTTTTTTTTTCCCCACTCCTCCTTCTCTCTTAAGATTAACTTTTTTTTCCCGGAGTTTTACAGTGTCAAGTTTTTATCCCTCAAATAAAAATATTGTAATCACTTTCTTAAAAAAAAAAAAACATATATACACACACTCTTCCAGGTGCATTTCAGACTTCATTGACTTTTGTAACTTTTTCAAAGACACAGCTTTTCACCACTTAGAAGGCTATGACTTCTAGCCAGAACTGACCTCCAAATTGCAATAAATGAAGAGCTTAGCAGGAGGAGATAAGAAAGATCAAAAATGCCAAGCAATTTCATCTTTTGATTTACTGGCAATTAGAGAGGGCATAAAGAAATATATTTCAGTTGAGGAACTGTGGAATAGTCCAGCTTAGCTCTCTCAGAAATTGATTTCCCAACTGAACCAGTAGCAAACTGGGTTTTTTTTTAGACACCATTCTGCTATGCCTTTTATCTGTAATCACTAACCCCTGCACTGGGCTTCCAGGGTTATTTTCATTAGAAATGGAGCTTGGTCTAGAGACATCTGTCTCTTTGAAGGCATGCTGGGCTTTCTTTGCAAAAATACGTACATAAGTTCTGTCTGCATATACGTGGTGGAATTAAGAGCAGAAAGTTTTTTTTTTTTTTTTTTCCTCATGATTCAAAACCTGCCATAAAAAACAAAACAAAACAAAACAAAAAAACTCCTCTGGGCTTTTGTAAGTCCAGGAAAGCTAGAAAGGTGATGCTTATTTGCAGCTTTACAAATCAAATATGACAAGACTTTTCTTAGGTCCTACTTCACTCTTAATAGCGGTTTTAGTGCCTACTTTTTGATAACTTTGCTAATGTGTTCCATGTTCCAGCACAGTGCTTAGCTTCTTTCCTTCCTCCAAATCTGTTTCTAGCTGACATCGGTGTGTTTTTAACTTTGCTGTGGCTGGGGAATCAAATATGTCAAATCTTCGCATATTTATTTCTGAAAAGGTAAATAMTAGAAAATGAGTTTCTACTCCTGAAATATTTTTCTTTCCATTCATTTTACTTTCAAAACAATGACTCTTCATGACTTTAAAAAAGGATACTTTACATTGCAAGTCTCTATTGCAGAAAAACTCAGAATAGAGTAGTAAGGACTTGACAAAAAAACCAACAACAATAACAAAAAAACCCTCCACTCAATTCTGAGCTAAATGTCAAGATTTAATTCTTTCTTGGTGTCTTTATAAACCTAAATAAGAAATAACTTCATGTGTGTCAGCTTGTATATCAGTATAGAGAGTGAGCAAAGCACCTGTCTATCTATGAAGTGAAGTTAGCAACATCACTAAAAAGCACTTCTAAAGACAGAAATGTTGATGTTAGGCTCATAGCATTCTAGGAAGTTGCCTAGGTAGGATGTGCATTTACATCTAGACAGCATTTGTACAGTCATAGAGATTTGTCATTCTTTGAGTAGGATCTGCCCATGAAATATGCTGTACCTGCAATTTTGCTGTTGTAATGATGACTCTTCATGAATACGTGATTTTGTGCTTATTCATACAGTTTTTACCTGCTCTGCTTTGYCCTTTAACATCTGTGTGATCTTTCTGCATCCATGACGGGCTAATGTACCCCAAACTGATCACTCAGCACAGGATGAAGGGACACTGAGCTGTTCAGGAACAGCCACACACCCAAGGGAGGATCCATAATGTGGTCCTATGCTCATCTGATGTGAGGAAGAGGGAAGGGGTGGAGAGAGCTGCTAGGAATCTCTTTAGACCAAAAGTTTATTAAAACAAACAAATAGAAAAATCAGAATAATCCCCCAAGAAAGAATTATCAGTTTTTTTTTTTTTTTTTTAAGATAGCTGACATTTCAAAATCAATGCAGGAAATTGACAGGGATGGAGGAAGGGGCATTGAATTTAAGAAGTTTGTTGTTTATAGTAGTCAGGAGTAACACTTGTTTTTTAGTCTATTTTGTAAATGTAATGATGTGTTAAGACACTCAGGGCAATGCCTGTTTGTGCATGAATTTATTTTGAATTTATTTCATGAAAAAGAAGATGCAAACCTGGCAGCTTACAGCTTTGATGACAGYAGCATTTTTAATGACTTTTTTTAATGACTTTTTATATAAATATATATAACTAGTGTTGCAGAAAGTTATATTGTCTTCTCCTTAGCTAAGCAACAATATTGTTGCAGGAAATAGTTTCATTTCTCTTATAGAAAGTAGTAGCTAATAAGAACCTCTTAAATGTTCTTTTTCAGTCTATTAGTGAGTAGTGAACCTCTTTTYGGTTAGGCACTGGCCAGCTGTGCTTCTTAGAGATTGTAGCTAACACCTCCGTAAGATCTATTAGGTCTGTACTGCTGACAAATTCTCTCACAAAATGGGGTATCAGTCACTATTGGAACTGGATCCCACTAGAAGACATATAAAAACAATGATTAATAAACCTTTTTACGGTTTAGGAATTAGGCAGGACCTTGTCCAGTTTAGTGGACTAGCATATATCTTCTAAAATTCCTTTCACCCTGTATGACAACCTTCTTCCCTACTACTGAGGAGTTTACCGGCTGTATCACCACCTATCCACCTCTCCACCTCTTTTTTTTTTTTTTTTTTTTTTTTTTTATAAAAAGCAAAGTGCTTTTTATTTTGTTTTGTTTGTTTTTAATCTGCCATTATTAAGTGAACTGCTTTTTTTTTGGTAATATTGTGGAGGTAAGAGTGGATGCCTTGATGGGACTAGCAAAAGCTGCTTAGAACAAAGATCAAGAGAAATAGTTGTCCGTGTTTGGGGAAGTTAGAGAACATATGCTAGAATTCAGAGCAGGCCACGATCTTTACATTTGCCCTGGGTCCATAGGTTATTTCTATAAAAGCAGAATGCATTTTGAGATGACACTCTGTGGCTTTGAAACACTGTGCTAMTGATAGTGCAGAAAAATAATAGAGAGAAGGGAGAGCCTGTAAATAGGCCAAGTGCACCAATCCAAAACTAAGTTATGAACGACAAATATATTTTCATTGAACAGAAAAAAACAGCTACAGAAAGGCACYGGAATTTAATTGATTCAATGTATTACCTCTAGACAAGTTGTGTAGATTTTTATTGACTTCAATAAACTGTATTCTGAACCTATTAGGATTAGAACAGATTAATAACCAAATTCGTCGAAGTGTAATAAGCTCTTCCTATAGAATGTTCAGGGCACATTGGACTACAGGCATCATTTCAGCATTCATTGGCAAAACCAGTATCTGTCTTTGATGAAAGTAATTTCCCTTTTATCCTTTGCAAAAACAAATTCTAGCTCTGTGAGAAAAGGTTATCCCAAATTTGGGATATTATATRTGAAATTAATGAGACTGCAGCTGAGTGATACAATTATCTGGAGGATGATTTTGTTTTAAAGAGTAGATGGTGTGAAAACTTGCTCTTTTAGAATCTCAGTTTTAAGATTTTAGGCCTGCCAGTTTTGAGGAAGTGTAACTTGTCCCGCAGCTTAGAATGATCACAGCCTCTCTTGTCTTAGATGACTTTTTGGGTGAAGGGGTGTTTTGAAGTGGTCCCTTGTAGTTCAGTGGTGGGCAATGGGTGGAAAAGTCTTTCAGTGAATCTGCCACTGTTCCTGCTCTGGTGACTGATATATCAGGTGTGATATGTCAGGTGTGATATATCAGGTGTGATATATCAGGCAGATATGTGGCTGAAGTGACTTTCTCTCTTAATACTTCATAATGGAAGGGAATTATATAAGACCAAAACAGGCACTGACTTCCTGTTTTAATTTTGTACTTTCCTTCTTTATTTTCACTTAGGTCCTTTTGGCAGCATCTGCTGATTCTTTCAAATGAAGCCAGTTGAAAATTCCTGGTTAGTACAGTAGGATAGGGGCCTTATGCAATTAACATTTGAAATTGAAAAGTTTCTAACATGGACTGCCTGGATCCTGGAGGAATTCACATCAGATCAGGGAAGGCTGGTTCCATGCACAGTGCAGTGTTTACCTATGTCTATATCAAAATCTCTATTATGGATCTAGCCAGAACATAATCGTTTATTTGTTCTTTTTACTTCTATATTCCCATTCATATTATTTGGCTTACATCTTCTGTTTGCTGCAGGAGAGCTTGATTTTGTGCTCTTTTTGTGCTCTTTGAGTTTGATGGTAGCATGGGTCTTATTCCTCCAAAATTATAACTGAGAATGTAACACAAATGCTTAGAATAATAATAAGCCTCCTGCTTTAATAAAGATCTTTTGGATTTACCTCATTTGGAATACTACTGCCATACGAACTTATTGTCAGTCAGGACTAGAATAGAAAGCCAAATGAGTGAAAATCTTTGGGAAAAGAACATGCCTACTGCRTTTTACCCTTTCATATCATTTTCTCCTAAGAATATATTAAAAAGCAAGAATTTTAAAAGGCTTCATCATGAATTTTAGATCAGAATCGTTGTTCAGTTTAAAAAAAAAAATAAAGACAACAAAAGACCACTAGATGGTGGTAAAAACCCAAGGCTTTGCTGACAGAATCTGTGAAAAGAGAAGTTGAGAGGGGCAAAGGGAGGAGGAGCCACAGTCTGAGTACCGGAGTCATTATGTCTCTGCTATAAAAAGGCAGTTGCACAGTAAGTAATTTATACGTGGTCAGCCCTGACTCTATGGATTTGCTCATTCCTTTTTCTCCATGATGTCATCAGTCCCGASCAAGGAGTCCCCAGCCCCAGATGTTGGATGAGGAGGGGGGAGGAAACTTCTGCTCTCCCCGTGAAAGGTTGCAAGCAATGAAGAGGAAGAGCAACTGAAGGAGCAGCTCCTACTCATTTAGGTATGGTTACTTCTTGATTATAAATGAAAGGTTACTTTTAAAAACTGAAAATGATTTATCTTTAAAGATTTTGAGTTTTGTTTGTACTGAGTCACTGACAATCAGCCAGAAGTGTTCTTCAGATTAAGAAAGTGATGACTTATGAATTGTCCTGAATATTCTCATTGCTGAAGGAAACATTGAATAAATACTCCCAGCCTGGAATAGTAAGCTTATTTTCATGGTAGAAATCCATCCACACCAACTCTGTAACCTTAGTGCATCATGGAATGTATGGATTTGCCTTGGTTAGTATTTAAAAACAACGCTCTTAACTAAGCCTGTTATTATAGCAAAGATATATGGTTTATAATGCAGTTCATGCAAACTTTAGAAGTATGGAGATCAGGAAAGCATTTAAATCTGTTACTGAAAGTGCTTATTTCTTAATTCTTGTAATAATCCATACTTACATATGTTATAACCAGATGACCGAATTCAGCCTTACCTAATATTGTATTCTCCTGCATTTTTGGACTCCGAGRCTCTCAAAACTGTTAGCTTTTCTGTGTTCTGTAGAATTTCCAGAACATTGTGCTCACTTTTGGAAGATTAAATAGAACAAATTCAAGCAGGAGTGAAGAGTGTTTGAATCTCTTCATTAGTTTGTGATTTTAATTCCCCAATAAAGAAATAAGTAGAGAAACTCTGAACCAGTGAGAGGTCAGTTTAGAATCAGTACAGGAATATGGTGTGGAAGAGTCAGGATGTGTACATGCCAAATTAAATAGCTGCTGTTTGTTTTGTCAACTTCTGCCTGTGCTCGTCATACTATATTTTTTTTGGCAGGTTCTTTTGCCTGTTGGAAAATGCATTTATTTCACTCCCTGGCAAGTCCCTCAGAAAGTACAGAACGTATTTGTTTCCAGAGATGAACACGTCCTCTCCACTGAACTTTTCTGAACAAAATCTGAGTGCCCCTGGCAGCAACTTTACTGTGCCTACTGTCAAGAGCAAGTCATCACCATGTGAACAAGTGGTCATTGCAGCCGAGGTGTTCCTAACTCTGGGCATTGTAAGCCTCCTTGAAAATATCTTAGTTATATGTGCAATAGCAAAGAACAAGAACTTGCATTTGCCCATGTATTTCTTTGTCTGCAGTTTAGCAGTAGCTGACATGCTGGTCAGTGTGTCTAATGCTTGGGAGACCATAACAATATACTTAATAAATAATAGGCACATAATCATGGAAGATGCCTTCATCCGTCATATAGACAATGTCTTTGATTCAATGATCTGCATCTCTGTGGTGGCTTCCATGTGCAGTTTGCTGGCTATAGCAGTAGACAGGTATATCACTATCTTCTATGCCTTGCGTTATCACAGCATCATGACAGTGAAAAGATCGGGGCTCATCATTGCATGTATCTGGACCTTTTGCACAGGCTGTGGCATTATCTTCATTATTTATTATGAATCAACTTATGTTATCATCTGTCTCATCACTATGTTTTTCACCATGTTGTTCCTCATGGTCTCACTATACATCCATATGTTCCTCCTGGCTCGTACTCATGTGAAGAAAATAGCAGCTTTGCCTGGATACAACTCCGTCCATCAAAGAACCAGCCTGAAGGGAGCCATCACTCTGACTATGCTACTAGGTATCTTCATTTTTTGCTGGGCTCCATTCTTTCTCCATCTCATCCTGATGATCWCCTGCCCTCAAAACCTCTACTGCGTTTGCTTCATGTCTCACTTCAACATGTACCTCATTCTCATTATGTGCAACTCAGTGATTGATCCCTTGATCTACGCATTTCGTAGCCAGGAAATGAGGAAGACCTTCAAGGAGATAATTTGTTGCTGTAGCCTGAGGATGATCTGCGGGTTATAGAACAAGTATTAGGACAGCCAAGCCAAACAGATTTATTGGTGAAGAGAACTGAAATGCAACAGTTTGCTGCTGATTACAATACTGTGGAAAAGCCTATGGAATATCTTTGTTCATTTTTCATATTTCTGTGGCAATCAAAACCCAATTTTTTAATAAGTAAAACTGTTCTTGCACTCCATGCCCCTTCCTCATGCTGGTGGTAAGAGCTACTCAGTACATCTGTATCAAGGGGAAAAAWTTTTTTTGAATCTCATATACTTATTGAAGACTCTGCATCTTTTAAGAGTCATGTGCAGGGAAAGTTGTATTTTCCCTTCTGCCTGATGCAAATGAGTCCCTTGGCCTCAGTATGCATTTATCTTCATATTCTCTGTCTGTCAAGATACAGCAGAGCGGATACTGATCTCCAGAGTAGTTTGTTTGCTGTTTTCTTCCTAATACATTAAATCAGAGAAGTAACTCCAATTATCAGAGTTGCTATACCTTGGTCAACACCGTTGTGACTAAGAACATATGAACATACCAACAGTTGTGTATTGTGGTCATGACTTTTACTGTCATAAAATAAGCATTATGTAAGATAAGATATATTTCCTGATAAGAATGCAATATTTTTCCGTATCTGACAATGTCTTCTAATTCCTTATCACCAAATCTGTGGAAAGATATACCCTAGACTGATTTTCAGTTGGTAGTACCTGAACATGAAGAATGAGCTTATTCTAGTTTGTCTAGTTTGTCTATTTAGTCTAGTTTGTCTGTTTCTCCTATTCATGAGGGCTGTGGAAGTAAAACACACAAGGTTCCTAAGACCTGGAAACCACCATGCATTCTGTGTGAGCAATTTGCATCTAGTCATAAGCATGCTGTTCTGTAACTGCTGTGCAACATCSAGAATTATTGGATTTGTCACAGACAAGAGAAGTACCTCTGTAGTACTGGTTACCTGGTGCTGTGGAATAGTACACATCTTGCACCGAGATATAATCTAGGCAAATATTTTAAGCATCAGTACCTTGCTAACTAGATATCAGATTTTTTTTTTTTTTTTAAAAAAACAAGAATTATTTCAAAAGCTCAAAGAATAGCCCTCATTACTTTTGGTTTAGGGGATGGTCTAAAACTGTTGTTAGCAATAAAAATACTATGAGTAGGTCAATAAAATGGCTTGGATTACCCTTCTGTGGAAGAAATTCTGATCGAGTGTAGGAGACTTTTTTTTTTATCCTAAGGGTGTTCAAACATGGAAACAGGTTCCCAGGGGTTGTGCAGTCTCTATCCTTGGATACATTCAAAACTTTACTGGGTCTATCCCTCAGCAAACTGCTCTGAGTTTGAAGCGGGGTCTAACTTTGAAGCTGGCCCTGAATTGTCCTGAATTGGGCTAGACAGTCTCCACAGGCCCCTTGTAACTCTAATTATTCTGTGATTCTCTGAATGAACTTCTGTATTATGATGAAAATGTTTATTTTTCCTCTTCAACTTCCTCCTAATTTAATCTCTTGTGTAAGAATAACCTTAAAATACTGTTGTCCACATAWCTAGGAAGATAGATTTGTTTGCATTGGGGGTCTCTGGCAGGATAAATCAGGATAAGTCAGGCACCTTTTCAGAACTTTCCRGGTGTTTTTCTGCTGTAGCTTGAAGTATGTGCTGCTTCCAACTCTCACATGTCTCCCTTTGACAAGGATGGGAATGTTATTCTCAGTGGAGAGACCTTGTTATTTGGCTGTCAATACAATGGTTGCAGCAATGCAGGAGATGCTGTATTCTTCCTTCAATTATACCCAGGAATGGGATTTCAGAGATACGTCTGTCATCTGCCTTGTTTCARTCTACTACTTAACTCTACCCGTAAATGGGACTTAAGGGGCATAGACCAGAGTGGGCTCTTGCTACTATGAATTATAAAAATATAGCAAAACTTGAGACAATTCAATTGCATAGTTAAAGGCACCAGCTCACATTGTAAATAAATCATAAAGTTTTCACTTGATATTGCAAATAAGATACTGTTGTACATAACTGTAAACCAATAAATAGGAAGCCAAAACTGTAACAGCTTTGGATATTTTCTTGAATTGTACATTACTTTTTTTTGTGTTTTGGAAGTATATTTGATATATAAACACAGACACACAGAGATAAGTGTTAAGCTGGATTGCGGGAAAACCTAATTATTATTTGCTATTCATTGTAATGTGTCCACTACACTGTAAATCATTCACAGAAGAACCTATTGCATTCTAGGCTCTCATTTCCCAGTTTAAGCAGATGCCTTACTAAAAAACACAGTCTGAAAGAAAGTTGGAAAACTCTTATGTGTGTTTATTTTTATATCTGTGTTCCTCTAGGTGTCAGTATCATATCCTGGTTGTAAAACTTTCTTAACGTAGTTATAAGGTGGGAGACTAGCCAGTTTAAGGGGAAAATGAAAAGTGTTTTCAAGAAAAAGCTAAAACAATTCCTACAAAAAAGCCCCRCTTACACTATAGGAATACATATAAAATAAATGTCTCTTTGAGGYCGTCACCTGTTTTAATGTATTTCTTTCTTTTGCTTACCACAGCAATGTTAATATGGTTTTGGTTCTWCCACAGTTTGGAAAAAAAATGTGTTTTCTCATAGGTTGAGGCAATTGAGCATATTGTAAGCACAAAATTTTCTCAGTACATTTAAAAAATTAGCTTCTAGGTTGTCATTGCAACATGTCCCCAGAGTTATAGTACTGATTTGGTTGTGCTAACAGTCATTTCTAGTTTGGTATCAGTCAATGAAAAGAATCTCACATCATATTATTTCTATTCAAGACCTCTGTGCTATCCAGAACCAATTGTTATTGGCTGCTGTTTCTTTGGTCACAGAACCTGTCACTGTCTCTAACTTGTGTGTCACTATTTAAAAGTTTTTAATGAGAAATTGAACCCAAACCTGCAGCAGGTGGGTTTGAGCACACAAACAGGAGTGAAATTACACCTGCATTTTAAGTAGATTAGTACGAGTAAGGAGAGTATTAAACAGATTAATTAAAAAAAAAAAAAAAAGAAGTTACACAAGATATAATCTACCTGCACCAGAATTTCATCTACTTAAACTGAACACTGGATTCTTCATTCCATGATAATACCTTAAAGGGTAAATGGTGAGTAAACAGCTGTGTCTCCAGTTCACATTAAAGTACTTCTAAGKTTGCCCTAATTTTTGCTTGCTTAAGTAGACTCTTGCCTCTTGCAAGAGTTGTCTCTTGCAAGAGGTGGTGTTGCTAAGATATACCCATAACCAACATACTCWGTGCTAGCATTATCAAAATTTGAGTGTTTTCTTTACGTCAGAGTTGCACTAAGATACCTGAAGATACCAGATTTCTGCTTTAGCATCTCCTGTAACACATCTACCATAACAGTCATAGACCAGAGGAAAGATGTRGCTTATACTTACTGCTATATTATCACGTCGTAGGCCAATTCTGCTTCCTGCATGGGCGCAAAAGGGGTCTAGCTACTGAACGCTACTGTCCCTAGGGCTGGGCTGGGASGCACCATTACTTCTGATTCCACAAGCTACAAACCTATGCCCTCTGTGCACCCAGTGTGCTACTTGTTTTTAGAAGAAACAACAGAAACTATAGGAATTTCTCACACATGAAAACTTTAAGAAGAAACAACAACAACAAAAAAAAAATCCCAAACACAAACCAAAACATACAACTGCAGTAAAACAATAAACCCCTTCACAGAGACTGTTGTCTAAAATCTCCAAGGGCTCTCTTTTTCCTTCAAGGTTTCAGTGGARAGACCTTTGCCTCTCTTGCCGTAAAGCCACCTTTCATTTCTAAACAGTTTCTTGCACAGAGTGCAGGTTGTGGTGAGCATGGGTTGYGATGGACAATCCCTGGCCACAGATGTGTGGATCTGCATGTGCAGTGCCCTCCCTTCCAGGCAGAGATGAGTGAGTAAGCAACGGGTGTGGAAATGGGGATCCTCACATCACAGATGGGAAGTAAATGACTTCCCATCATTTACTTCCCATCTCTGTGTGACTATTAGGAAGTCACACACACTAGGAGGGTTCTGGATAATTTCCTATGCTATGGCCTCTTACRGTGAAATGCTTCCTTTCCTTTTCTAATCTTGTTATGCATTGCAGCCTAAGCTACGTGTGTCTTGGATGAAGATGGTTCTTGACACAGAACAGAAAAGAAGAATCTGAAATATCTGTGTGTCTGTATTTATGTATATATGAGGTGTTTACTCACAAATAGTGAATATAATCACAGAGAATCTCATATTAAATGTATGCGAAGGTATATTCCTGTGAACTAGTTTCCACTTTTTTCCCTAACCTTTCCATTACTAATCTAGTAATTTGTTATATTACTTTCCAGTTTACAGCTTGTTTCTCAGTTCTTCCCTCCATCTGTGGAACCACCAACAAGGATCTAAATCTGAAGTCAAAGAAAAAAGCCAAAAAGTCAAAGAAAATAGCACTTTGTGTATTCTTATCTTTAAAAAAAGAACAAGGTGAATCAGTGTGACCGAGTAAAGAGTACCCCTAGCACCTGTCACGTTAAAGATCTAGGAAAAAGAAATGCTCTATGCTTAGAACCATTTATGCTCTATGCTTAGAACCATTTCTTCCTTAGCTACTTACCTCAAACCCCCACAAAAACTGAGCACAAGTGACTGACTGAGTGCTGAGAATAAAGAGTCTTCAACAAAACAAATAGCAAATATTTAGTGAGGGGCATGTGATAGCCCTTTAGAAGATCCTTTTAGCTTCCAGCAGGCTTTGGTTTTGGGACCTCCTGAGCAGAAACTTGTTCTCACAACTCTGTGACTGATAGCTCTTAATGGATGTTTCTCTCATTAATTTATCTTTTCAATTTTGGATTTATTCTCTGTCATCTGCAAAATCTTGTGACAATAAGTTTCACAGATAGGCTGCACAGAATAGTTATTCTTTTTTCCTTTAAAGACTCTGCTTGGGAGTTTTCATGCAATGCTCCTGAGCCCTTATGTTGCAAAGAAGAGAACTAACTGATCCCCATTTGCTTTCTCTATGCCATTCATGTTTCTACTTACTTGTATGTTCCCATAAATTCCATCTTTTCCAGACAGAGTGTCCTAGTCTATTTAATCTCTTGTGGTATTTTCATGCAATGTTATTCTCACATTGTTATTCTGGATCTAAAGTATTCTTTCCTGGGAACCAGATGGGCTAAGGACAATCCAGATACAGGTGAAAAATGGATTTCTGCACCACCAAATGAAGCTGCATGTTTTTTTTTTCTTTTTTTCTTTAATATTTTCTTAACATTATATAATTGTAATTATACATTTTACAATTGTCCGTTCATAGATTCCAAGATCTCTAAAGAATTCTCTCTTGGCAAGTGCATATAGAATCACATGCTAAACAGCTGTGCGTTTTTAATAGTTAAGTCATATGTCAGCATGCAAAATTCATGATGAAAATAGGGGGCTTAGGAGTGCTTCTGCACTTCCACAGTCCCAGCACCACAGCAGGACTCATCTGAGATCCACAGTCTCTGCCTTGCCCACCTCAGATGAGGAGGAAGCCCAGCTAGCCTTGGGCTGACTAAAGAGCAAGGATACAGATTCAGACCCAGATTTCTTCTGGAAACCTGTCATTTCTTTGGGTAGTTTTGTAAGAAGTTCATTTGCTCAGCTATGTCCAGATGGTGATTTGTTACTCCTCTCCTTTTAATTAGGCTGATTTTACACCTGATTAAAGCAAGACAAGAGTCAGACCTATAAACTTTGCCTGCTGGTTCCAGATGATTTTCAAAGGCACCAAATGATCTCTTTTGATCACCCGCTGCATTAATGTTCTAATTAACAGCAACAAAGTTAAACAAAAACCTGCAAATAAAACTTGCTTATTGTTCTCTCTAGTTTTCCATTTTCTAACAGGAAACAGCCACTTTTGGCAAGTTAATAAATGCTGCCATCTGCTAATTGTTTTTTTTCACTGGCTCTTGCATTTTGTACAGAAACTTACTGCCTGCTTCATCCACCTTGAAAAGATGGCCCTGAGAATACCTATCATCTTTGGATTGTACCCTTGTTTGTCATAGTTTTGCTCTGAACTACTTTTTGAAAGGCTTTGCATGAGTTTTGAGACAGGAGCTAGATCCTTGTGTCTCTGTGTCCCAGCAGTTCATACTGAACTAACTGTTCTTTCTTCTTCTCACATAGATACATGCATAGTAGGAATTCAGCATTCAGAATTCATAGCTCTGTAGCTCCTTCTTCCCTGGAAAGGCAAATACCATTTTAAAAATCAGGGGAAAATCGATGTATGAACAAATACACTGACTCCTACTTATTGCCTGGATAGTAGTTTATGGAATGTCATTTATCTAAGGGTTGTTAGACAAAAATAATGGGTTGTTATTATCTATCTCTTTGAGTTGTTCATTATTTGAGACCTGACGATCTGCTTTGTCTACCTAGGAGATAAGACCCTTATACTCAAATGGATGTGGGCTTGCTGACAATAACTTGCCATGTTCAGGTCCCTATTTTCCCCTCAGCACAATCCATAGGYGTGAATTTTCACACTCCACAAATCAAGAGAGTCTCAGCTCCTCTGAAATGGACCCCTTTGGAGCTCTGCCTGGGACTCCGCAAAATCAGCTTCTAGGAAACCTGTCTAGGATGGAGAACAGGTAGGTTAAGCCTTTGGCTTCTCTGGTGTCTAAGTAAGCGAACTGCTTGGTAGTCACATTTTGTGAAGCAGATATTAAAAAGTCTTTCTTTCAAATGAAAGAGGAAAAAGATGAATCACTTGAATTTCAAGGGTAGTTCCAATGACAGTTCATGTCCTTGCATAAAGTACATAAAAAATGAGGAGGCAGGAGGTAAGTCCTTGAATGAAGTCCAGGTCTTTCATCCCACAGTAAAGCTGCTAAATATTCAACTTCTCACTATGAGAAAGGACACTGGCACAACCACCTCCCTGGAGGTGGCTTTTTGAAGGAAAAACTTTGTGAAGAAAAAGATTGTGTTTGGTGTATAGAAGACTGTTTTAGTTATGCTCTGGGAAAGTCTGACAGTTTCAACCCCTCAGGTGAACAAGTAGCTGAACCTTTTGAATGAATTTGGATTGGAGTTATTTTTAAGACAGGATCTGACATGTTTAACCCTACATGCCTCTAGACATACATACCTAAAACAGAAGCACTTAGGTTCCAGAAATTTAGGAACAACAACTGATATGTGCACCTGCCTTTGGATTTAGGCTCCTCATTCAGCTCATTTTGTATTGACCTCATAATGCCTGGCACTCTAATCACATGCAATTAATAACTGATCTTGGTCGTGGCATTTTAAGCGATGCATTGGAACTGTATTTAAAGTGTGGGATATTGAAAACATGTCCAGCTTAATTAGAAGTGAACGGAAAAGTGGAAACAGACAGCAGAACTAGCTCATTGGAGACAGGCCTGGCATATAGACAAGCAGAGGATCAATGGCCTCTTGCACAATTTAATGAGTAAATAGATGACAAGAATAACATTAGTTCTAGTGAACCTTCACAAGAGAAAGCAGGCAATATGAGGAACACTGTGTGTATTTCAGATGACCTTTTGCTGAAAATGTCAGTTAGAAAATTGTACAGAATTCATAAAGAGGATAATAAATAACGGGATGGAATAATGAAAGGTTTAATACCCAGGCAAGAATAAGAGCAGAGATCTATGGAGGCTGAATACCTGGAATTTTGGATGCTTTAGAACAAAACTTTGCTGAATAAATAATGGCCAGTGGAGTGCTCAGAGGATTACTAGTGCTAAGAACAGCCTTGCCCAACAAGGCACGCACAGCAGACAGTAAGGAAGGGAACACACCACAGACCTACAGGGCCCATATGGGCAGCCACATGCTGGGAGGGAGAGAGGGCAGCTTGTTCATTTCGCCTATTTAAGCAAAAGTTTCAAGAGAGGGAGGAGAAGGGAAGGAAGTTGTGTTGCTGACATCTCCTGCATCCCTGTGGGGAGCAGCTGCTGGCCTGGCGCTTGGCCCAGGTGCGGGACGAGGGTCGGCTAGGGCCAGGAGTGCCTGCAGCCAGGTGGTGGGGTCTGCCTGAGGTGACAGAGGTTGCATGATGGTCTCACAGCTGTCCCAGCTGCTGTGGGAACTCACAGGGAGCTGCATTGTCAAAGTCCTTGTAGGGGTACCACCAGATCCATCATGCTGGAGAGAGTCACCTCTCTAGGTGTCCTGCTAGAATATGGTCCCTGTGGTGCCCACCTCGTGGTGCCCACCTCATGGTTCCTGCCTCTTGGTTTAGGCAATCCAGGCCAAAAGCCAGGATTCCCCATGGAGGAGAGAGACCCAGAGGAGGCCCCTTGGAGCCCTGATGGAGCTGCCCCCCTCAGCCTCAACCCAGGCTACAGCATCACATTGGGATCGCCTTGAGTCTGGGCAGATGAACTCTGGGGAGAAGCTGTGCAGAGCATTCAGCAGCCAGAACAGCCAGGAATGGGAGATAAAATGAGCCTTATCCACAGAGGAGTAGGGAAGTATTCTCTGTAGAGAGGCAGCTGATTGTATTTCCATCTAATTATATTTTTGTTGCTTTGCAAATTGCCATTCTACGATATTTTTCGTGTTTCAGCTGAACCTGTGAAAATAACTTCTAAACAGTGCTAATTAGGAGGCAGACTTCATTCAAAATATATTAGAATATTTAGGATTCAGCAGTATCTCCTGAGAATCTTGAATCTTCTGCAAACTGCAATGAATGAAGCCTCATCCTGTTGCTTTGAGTTGGCTTTTAGAAGTRTAACATGATCGTGTGGCCTTGGGGGTAAAGGTAGAGAGTTTAGGGAAGGCTCTTTTTGAAATAAAACACTGATTTGGCTTCTTTGGAATCAAGCATTTCTCCAATGTCACTCCGCTGCCAGAGAAACTAAGCTTTAGAACTTAAAAAAAGACAAATTTGCAGTGTGACACTGGGTGGTAGCATGTTCTCAAGCCTAGTTTTGTCTTGTACTAATCTTGAGAGAGGGAAGGGTTGTGCTTAGGGACTGCAGCAGTGGCTAGAGCCACTACTGGGCTGCAGGGACACACAGGGGAACCTCTGCTTTACCTGCCTTTCTTTTAACCTGTTTTGAGCCGTCATTTTTTCACCTTTCCTGATTTCCAGACATATATTTGAGTACCAGAGCAGTGTTTGCTCATTGAATGATTTATACCCCTGAGCTTATWTATTTATTTATTTTTTCCAAGTTTCTTTGTGGTGGTCCATTGCCTGTGTGCACCATGTTTGTCACAGGTCCAGAATCTGTTCGYGACATGACAAACCTTGAAGCAGCTATGATCACCACAACTTATGGAACTTGAGTAAAATAAATGTATTGCTAAGGTGTTCGTTAGAGGGAGGGAATGTGACACTGGGATTTGCAGGACATGAACATTCCAGGATTTTTGTTTAATAACACTTTGCACACTTTGCTTTGCTAGTAAGACTGCCTAATGAATCCCATGTCCTCTGAAGTACTTTTGCTTCTTAGGTCTGCTCTCTGACAGCAGAGACACAACTGAGTTTATTAACTAACTGAGATAGCCATAGTCAATAGGGTTTCATATTCTTTCCAACGGACTCAGATATTAAAAATAGACTTTGCTGATAGGTCAGGTGAGACTTTATTAGACTGCCATTGTTTTTCTATTAAGTCAGGTCACAGGGGAAGCATACTTTATAAGTTGCATTTGATGGGTTTCTGCATTTTTCCATGGATATTTTTATTTGTTGGCACTTTCAATAGAATACATACTATCATTTGAAGTAATTTCTCGGCAAGGAAACTTTGTAAAGCAGCAGCAGGATGTTGCTAGTGCAATGATATAGGAAAATACCTCTAGACCGAAGTGATAAATGTAATTCAACTCAGTTAACTATTGATTTTTAAGCTTAATAATTTGCTATTAAAATTCTTACCAGGTACTCTGATATGAACATTTACATCCTTTTTTTTTTTTTTTTTTTGCCTGTAGTGTGGGACCTAGTAGTTCTAGAGTTATAGAGGCTCAAGGGCTTAGAAAGGTAATGATAATCTAAAATACTAATCATTATCTAAGTTCCTAAATTCCTAAGTTCCTTTGGAAAAAAGCACAGGGAATCCAGACAAATGTGTTAACTTCTCCCTGTGATTTTCTGAGGGAGTTAGAAAATTTTACATTATAAAATGAAGTTAGACTATAAAAAGCTATTTCTTGTTCTTGAAACATGCAAATGGGTACAAATAAGATGGATATTTGTTAACAAGATCCACATTTTTAGGCTAATATTTTCCCCGAATTTAAATAWTCCTAAAACCAAGAGAAAGTTTTTTATACTCTAGAAATGATTTTTCTTGTTTAGGGTAAGAATCACTTGAAAATCTTTTCCAATTCTCTTCCAAGGCAAATGTGACAGTTACATTGCTGGGGGCATCAGGTCTACTGCTTATTAGCTGTCAGTGACYCTCTGCCTCTGTTCCCCGTTGCTGGTGCATGAAGCATCTTTTGTTTTAGCTATGATGCTTTTATCCCCAGTTTTGCTCTTTCACCATGTTACCCCAGGCTAGTAGTGCTAGGGGCCCACTGACAACTTCTTTAAGTAACTGTGAATTTCCATAGCAGGCAGTGGTAGGTGATGGCTGCTCCCTGCAGCAAAATATACCTCTCCCTACAGAAACAGGATAAATTWAAAAATTTTTTTTTCCTTCCAGTGGGAGAAGGAAGAAGTGAGTTACATTTGAAAACAATTGAAACTTTTAAAAGAAACTTACTGAGTTTCTAAACTAAAGAAATTTACTAAGGCTGCCATTTTTATAGGTAACCTTTTGGTCAAAAATCCCCTTAAGCTATTGGCAGTCAGATGGTTCGAGGGCATCTTTTTAGTCAAGGTGCCAGAGCRGATCCTGTAGATCCCATGGCTAGATCCAAAATATCTGCAGAGAAAAAGGAAATGTGATGCAAGGGCTCTAATCTGAGGGTGTGAAATAGCTGAATCCAAGTATTGTTTTGTGCTCGAGATAGCTGTAACAGCTAGTTGCTGACAGCAATGTCACTGCGTGTTTTGCTGCACACAGTTTTAGAGTCAGCTTGCTTAGAGCTGCCTCAGAAATATCCACACTGTGGCCCATTGCAAAGGATATTGTCAATAAAATGTTCAGCTGGATCTTCAAGCCTTCAAGTTCTGTATTTGGCAGATTCAAGAACCTAATAACATTAGGCAACTCATCACGTCATTTTTTTTTTCACAGTATTTTGAAATTTCATGGAAAGATGGAATATTTTCAGCTCTCTTTCCCAAGAAAGCTAAAGAACGGTGAAAATACTCCTTTTTATTAATATGATCCCAAATACATTTGTGTAAACTTACAAATATTTAGGTTTATGGTAGAAGCTTTCCGAGGACAGTTTAAGTCTAGAACCTCAGAACTACATATATACTCTTTATCACAAGAAATATATGACAGAAACCACAATGCAAATGAACAGACTGAACTGTGAAGTATCATTGTACAAAATTTTGCTTTAACTGGGAAGTTTTGGGGAATAATTCATTGCATATATAAAAACAAACACAAAAAAGCAAGCAAAAAATGAACCAAAAAAAAAAAAACCCAAAGAAATATGAATATTATGTAATAGATTAAAATTCATTTATCCAGGTCTAGCAGTGACAAGACACATTTAATTGAGCAGTTAACATAACCAAATTGTTTAGCCTTATTTGAATCAACTATGAGTAACCTCATTTATCTTTGCATTAATTATGGTTATTGCATCATTAATCATCCAAAGCTTTGGTTACTCATGTGTTTTTGCTGCCTCAGAAATTTCTATTTGGCATAGTTAGTAGTGCGCTACAAGTATTTAGAAGTGCTAACAAGTGAAAGAATAACACAAATCACCTTAAATTCATGCCTGTCAATATTAATTTTTAGAATTCCCACAATCAAAAAGGTGAGCTGCCTGTTTAGACATCCATTCATCTGTCAGGATGATAAGCTATGTAAATAATATCCTAAAAGTTAAATGATGGAATAACTTCTGATTAAGATGAACTTGTCTGAGTTAAACTTAGAACTGCAAATGATGAATTAATGGAATATTTCTGGCTATCTGGAATATTGTATGCAGTTCTGGGCACACAAGAGGGACGTGGAACTTCTAGAGAGGGTCTGGTGTACAGCGATGAAGATGAATAAGGGACTGGAACATCTATCTTATGAGGAAAGACTAAGCAAGCTGGGCTTGTTTAGCCTAGAGAAGAGAAGGTTGAGAGGTAATCTTATCAACTTGTAAAAAATATCAGAGGGGAGGATGTAAAGAAGATGGGGCCAAACTCTTCTCAGCGGTGGCTGGTGACAGGACGAGGGGTAATGTGTTATAAATTAAAGCACAGGAAGTTSCATCTTCATATGAGTAAGAACATCTTTACCATGAGGGTGACAGAGGCCCAGAACGGATTGCCCAGAGAGGCTGCGGAATCTCCTTCTCTGGAAATATTCAAGACTTACCTGGATGTGACACTGGGCCACATGCTGTAGTCGTCCTTGCTTGAGCAAAGGAGTTGGACTAAACGATTTCTGGAGGTCTCTTCCAGCCTCAAACATTTTGTGATTCTGTGATACTGGTTTAGAGCAGTTTTGAAGTTTGTAAATGCAAATTTCACATTTAATTTGGTTTGCGTTACAGGTGATACGGATGGTACGAGATAGCCAGTTACATATTTTGGTAATTGCACCAGAGTGTAGCTGGTTAAGAATTATTGTCAAGTAAAATTGTTTACCCATTAGTGCTTGCATGGGGAGATCTTAGATTTATTATATATTTTTCCTTTCTCTTTTTAATAGAGCCTCATAAAACTGTTTTCTCCTGATGCAGAGAGATTRTTGTGGCAACTTCTTTGTGTGCAGAGCACGGAGTACAAGCTCCCTAAGAATTATTGACTCCTTGTCATCTTGCTGATTGGCACCGAGTAGCGTGCTGAGGCATGGCATGAGACAAAGACTTCGGCCAAGTAGTTTATTGGCAAACATATAAAGATATCATGAGTCCTTAAGGAGCAGGCGGGATGTCTGGAATGCATATGCATGTTGCAGATGTCCTCTGATGGAACACTTTTTTTTCCTCCCTTTTTCTCCCATAAAGATGAAAGGTATGGGGAATTTTAAAGGGTCTGATCACTTGCCAGTGAAATTAATGAAATTATGCTGATTTTCATTTTTCATGACTTATTTTATAACTTATGATTAGACTAAAAAATAAAAGCCACTAATTATGGTGATTCTGGATATATTCTTCCCTCTCTACAAATGTTTCTTGAAAATTCTTGCTACAGTATTGACAGTATATTTGCTTAGGAACTTTTTGGAAAAAATATTTTTTTTCCCTTAAAGCTATCTTGAATGAATGAAAACAACAGTTATGCCTCAATCTTGTTTCTCAAAAAAAAAAAAAAAAAAAAAAAGAGTGACAATGCAGTTAAAGGAGATAAAAAAAAAAACTGAAAGACAATCTCAGTTGTAGAATGCCGTTAGACATAAGCCAGGTGGCTTATCCTGAAAGGATTTGTCTTAATCCAACAACAGATTTCTGATGTTGGTGATACAATAGACTCTTAAAACAAAGGAAAATATGAACAAGGGGACTCTTCTAATTTTGTGTCATGTTGAGGAACAATTCACACCATGAATTATTCTATTTATTTCAATCTAAGAACATGGAGGCCCATTGTAAATGAAGTGAATTTTCATAGAATCATAGAACCATTATGGTTGGAAAAGACCTTCAAGATCATCCAGTAAAACTAGCACCATGCTTCTTGAACCATGCCCCTAAGTCATTAGGGGCAAAGTCACGCCCTCATTTACTAAGTCATGCCCCCTTTTCATTTATTGTGAAAAAAAGAATAAAAACTAATAAAACTGGAAAAGAAGGAAAGAATTTTACAATTTGGCTTCAAAAGATTGTTGAAAATACATTTTGGAAAGATAAGTTAATATTCTGAGGGGGTAAAACTTCCTAAGATCTCCAAATGCATACTAGTTTTTCACCAGCTCCACAAAATTCAAAATAACTTCAGCTGTCCTAATGATTCATTTTATTGGTAGCTTATTTTCACTCCCAAAGAGCTGAGACTATGACTTGCTGTAGCTCATCCTATACTGTGATAATTACTCTCATAAACGAAAAGATTTATTTACCTCAGAACAGCCAGCCAAACATCTGAGCAACAGCTGCCAAGTGGAAAAACACTTTGGATCTCTTATGGACTTAAGGTGTTATTAATGTCTTCATGTCTAATTTTCCATACCCAATTTAATTGATCTAAAMATTTTTCAGAAAGGAGCTCACAGCTGTCTTGCTGTGTTATTTTCTTATGTAATTATCGAGAATAAAATATTTTCATCTGTTAACTATCTTATATGTTGAATAGGCAATATATGTGAATATTTTGAGGATAAAGGTTTTTTGTGTATGTCTAACACCCAGTTCTGTGTTCTGTACTATTGGGAAAGTGATGTTTACCTGTGAATACATTTGGAAAGATGTTGTCCTTGAAAAAATGTAGTCTTATTAACATAGCTTTTTTTCCTTAGAAAAATCCATACTGATATGACCTGTGAAGCCAGTTAGAATAAATTTTAAACAAAATTGCTCCAATGCTTTTTAGATCTAAAGTAATGGATTTCAAATATTCTTATATATTCAGACTTGCTGTTTTACTACTTCATTTACATCAATTGAGAGATGGTGTCACTTGATTTTTTCGTCACTTTACTGCTACAAGGGAGAGCTGTGTGATTTTCTGGGGAGATGAATTATGTGACAGAGATTTACCTCCCTCTAAAGACTAGAAATGGTGCCAAAACCACAAAACTTATCTATTTCTTTTGAATAATTCTGTTTTAGTAAGTATTTAATATTTATCCAGTAATTCCCAAGATGACATAGCACATATAACTTCCTACAAAGTTCAACTTTTTAAAGGAATGTTGTTCTAATGGAATGTGGTAAGGTTTAGATGGTAGTAAAGTATGAATTTCACCAGGCAAAACTCAATGCTGTGGAGTTCTGCCAATGTATCTTAATCCAAGTTTGCAATAAACATGTTGTTCCAGCGTTGATCCTGGAGGACTGGCTGAACTGTCATTAACCTTAAATCCTTTAACGGTCATGGGAAAAAGATGACAGCACTTAATTCTCTTCTGTATGAGCATATGAGTATTTTGCCTCAGAAATCTGATCCTCTTTCACTTGACAAACGAGGAAGTATAAGCTCTTAACTGTGCTTAATATCCTGGTGGAAAGTGAAATATAATAGTGGGATCCAAAACAGGAATGCACACAAAAGAAGAGAGCCGGCACTAGCCATAGGAATAAACAGGATTTTTCTCTCCCATATAATGCATTGTAGAGCAAGCATTTATGTGTCACAACATATTATGTCTAAAGGAACCTTAAGTGGAAAAATACAATCCCCCAGAAGGTATGTATGCAATCTCAACTTGAATTTTGCCTCATTCTGAGAATATTCCAGGACATTTACTACTTTGTTTGAGAAGTGATACAGGAGTACTATGGAGTAGTACAGAATTTACTAAAAAGTACAAGTTCATAGATACTTAGATTTTGGTGTTCCATCTCGAAAGGGAAAGAGGAGGCCAGGAAACTAAGTTCTGATGGAAAGGTAATAGCATATTTTTGCTCTCATCCAAATGGATTATATAGTTTATTATAGGAAAGCTCTGTCTAGTGTTCTTGTTATCTTCTTTCAGCTTTACTGATGGCATCTTTCCATTATTGTGTTGTTGTTTCTCTTTTCTTTTTTTTTTTTCTTTTTTATTGATAATACCTTCTATAACAATCTATAACTGAAACAAATGTAATTTCTTGACTCTCTTTACTCAGGATTGACTCATTACTGGAAAAAGCAGAGAGTGTTTCATAAAAGCAACAACCTTGCTCTCCTGTTTAGAAACGTGTAGTTCATGACCTCCAAACTTAGTGTCAGTATGGTTTTCTGAAGAGCTAATTCCAAATAAAGGACTATGAAAGAGCAATTTCGTTAGGTAAATTTTCTCCAGCTGGTTGAAACAATGCAGGGCACTGAGAGAATATCTCTGCAGAACTCTGCCAACTTTTTCTGGCTTTCTGTGGCATTCTGGGTGAAAAATAGAAAACAAAAAACAATTTCTATTCTCAAAGCCTTATCTGTGCTGTTGGAGGTAAGGTGATTATACAGACACAGAAATAGATACATACAAAGCTGAATACAACTTCACAGGAGCAAGACTAAGCAGTGACAGAGGTACTTCACAGCTCTGAGGTGATCCATGTTAGTTTGAATGTGTGGCACTAGAGTTCATTCAGACTTTTCATTGCTACTTGTCAGCAAGTGAACGAAAGGAAAAATTTCCCTCGAGCAGTTTTGATCTGCTTGAGCAATTCAAGTGACAGAGAGTCCTGTGATAAAAGCAGAAGCTGTCAAAGCTGACTCAGAAAGTTCAGGGAGAAGCAGAGAAGTTAATATCATAGAATCATAGAATGCCGAAGGTTGGAAGGGACCTCAGAGGTCATYGAGTCCAACCCCCCTGCTCAGGCAGGGTCACCTAGAGCACGTGGCACAGGGCTGCATCCAAGCGGGTTTTAAAGATCTCCAAAGAAGGAGACTCCACAACCTCTCTGGGCAACCTGTTCCAGTGCTTTGTCACCCTCACAGTGAAGAAATGCTTCCTTAAGTTCCTGTGGAACTTCCGATGCTTCAGTTTGAAGCCATTTCCTCTAGTCCTATCACTGTCCACCACTGAAAAGAGGCCGCCCCCCTCCTCCTCACTGCCTCCCTTGAGATATTTATACACGCTGATCAGGTCCCCCCTCAGCCTCCTCTTCTCCAGGCTGAACAGACCCAATATGTTGGTTGGGATGACTTAACTTTTATGGAAATGTAGAGGGGAGATCATAAACTGACTGGCTCCCTTTTCTGCTACTGCACTTTCCATACTCTCCCTATGACTTGGCAAATCAGGCTCAATTACTTACAACATAACCATAACCATGGAGAACTAACCATATTTTTGAATTARGTTCCCTCTTTATTAATAAGATATTGCTGCAGGTCTTAAGACAGCACCCCAATATACATCAACAGACTGACTTCTTTTTCCAACTTTCCAACTTCTCATCTTTTGCAACCTACGCTATCTTTGTCCTTCTTTATCCTATCTTCTTTTTTTTTTTTTTTTTTTTTTTAACAGTGGCTATTGTTGCTGTAGTGTTTTTTTGTGCAAGGGGTACTATAGGGATTTTGACGTTCATCAGGGAAAAATAGTTTTATTTTCTACTGACTGCTTTCCTACTAGATCCTGTTAAACCTTGACACTTGCAGTGTGCAATTCTTTGTAACATTTTATTTGTATCCCTGCTGGTTGTATGGCTCCYCTCCTGTGGTCACCATCTTCTCTTGTAGTTTTCACATTCTCTTCATGGCTCAGACTTTTTCAGACTATAAAGCACTGATGCTTTATATAGAATTTATATATATAAAATGATGTTTAAGTCTTTTTCTAGTTCCTCCTGCTTTTGGTCTTGTTTGCCCAGGTGAACCAAGTAACTTTTTTGATTTTATTCACAGTTGCTGTCAGGTTCCTGCCGCAGTTTCAGTCCTTTCCTGGAAAATGAAGACATCCTTCCTAAGCTGATGTTCGTTCTTCCTGCTTTCCAAGCGGACCTGCTTCCTATTTCACAGATCTGTCATTACTCTACAGAGGGAGAGGGACAAGGGGCCTAAACACAAGAGGAAGGTAACATCACAGAGACCTCAGATCGTATGGCTGGAGACTCATGAGTTCAGCACTAGTGGTAAAATGGAGATAGGCCCAATCTGTATTAATTAAACCAGGGAAAATGGAGATGGTTGAACAAAAGGTCCTGTGCTTCAGTTGCAGATGGGACAAGCCCATATGTTTTCCCCCTTCCATCGCTCCCAGGAAAGCTAATATCAGAATTCTTTTGTCAGTCCTTCAGTGAGCCTTGACAGGCTTTAACAAAGTACAAGACGACTTCAAGCAATTTAAGAGCACAAAATTAATGACACACTTCTAATAGAAGTTTAGAAGTTGTAATGTATGGAGGGAAATGTGGTGAATGTCTAGAGTATTGTAGCACCTTGAAATCGTACATACTGGCAAATTGGTGAAGGAGGTATCCCTGGGCAGGCTTTTCCTTTCTTTGATAGCATGCTTCTATCTTGTGTGACCTCTTCTTCCATGCTATTTTGCAGGATCTTATTCAGCATCCTCTGTCTCTTTCTTTACAATAGTTTGCTCCTATTACTGATCATCAGAATGTCGATGTGAGAACATTATAAACATTTCTACATGTGGACGAACTACTAGGAGCAAATATTTCAGGTTTTATTTGCTGTGGTACTATGTAAAAACAACTATGAGATGGATTTTGTATAGTTGTACCCATAATGATCGAATGTGCATCTATAAATTGTGTAATTGCACATGCAAGCACATTTAGACTGCTTCTGCATGAAGGACACTGTGAGTGTGTGAGTTTCTTATGATCCAGAAGATGCTACAGGATTATCCCACATAAGCCACTTGTCTAGAAGACTCAAATCAACAAGCAAAAATGTCACAAGGAGTTAAAATATTGGACAGAGGACTCATAGTCCAGGCTCAATGGTGAGCTTAGCTTTGTGTCTATGCAAGAGGAAGTTATGCGGGAATACTCTTGCTATTCTGCATAGATCAACAGAAAAGTTCTGCCCATGGAGAAAGGAGTCATCTGTCATCTGCTTTTGTTTATCTGCCAGTTTCCAGGGGTTTGGGAGGGTCAGCAAGCTTGGTTTTACCCTCACAATTCTAGAGAAAAGATCCACCTGGTACCACAGGRGAAGGAGGTTAAAGGATACTTCTAAATGATGCTGGTAGGGACATAGTGTTTATCAGAGATGGGTTGCAACACACATCAGTCCAGGTCTTTGAATGTAGTTTCCATGCAGCTCAGGAGTGGCAGTGACTTCAGGTATCAAAGATAGAATGGTTGCTGGGCATGGGCACAGGGCTATATGCTGAAACCTTGCATGTAGCAAAAGAATGTATCCTTTGAAGATTATTAGGAGTGGGAAGAAATGTGAATGCAAATACAAACCTGAAAGCCCAGTGCATTTTCTTTGTTTATGCTGCTGTGCTTAAACAAAATATCTTCTAATGAGAAAACTGGTCATCAGCCAGCAACTAGGTGCTGGGCTGCGTGCTCTGCCAGGGTRAAATACATGACATTCCCAGCTGCTTGCTTACTATTTTTCTGTCATCTCTCTGGAGCTTAGTGCATGTATTTATTCTATTGACTATGAAAAACTGTGAATCCTGAATTACTGTAATAATAATAATAAAAAGAAGCTGAAATGTCTCCCTGAAAKACAGATATTTATCTCCAGCAGGGCAAGGGACTAATTAGTAACTATTCACTCCAAATCTGTGCAATTTTAGACTTTTTTTTTGGCAGTACATTAGGTTTGTTTTCTCTTCTCTTTCAAAATCTTTAGTTATGCAACTGTTAGAGATGGTAAGGACACTGGTTACCAACCTTTGTCCCCAAGTTAGCTACCTTCATATTATGAAAATTACCTTTATCAGTTCCATTTATTGTCTTGAGTAACATTTACAGCTTTCTAACTCCTGGGAAAATGTTGGTCTAGGGCAACTATTGTTTGAAACAATTTATTTTTATCATAAGCTTTTCTCTTTTTTAACAATATCAGTAGGTGATTTTCACGAGAATATTAATTTCCTTGCAGAATGCTCYTTTAATTAACCGAGAAAAGGTAAATTTATACAGAAGATAAGACATTGATGAAGTTCTTTTTGAGCAATTTCTATTTTTATTAACAGTATTTATTAAACAAGGGTTACACTGGCCAGAAAAGCTGTGAAAAATACTATAAATTTAGCTGCCATGGAGATAAGAACTGTGCAAGTACTTAGATTCAATCTGACATGACTAAGTAAAGAAATAGATTTTTACTGCTATGGTCTGGGCTAAAAGGAAGTGAGGGTCTGGGCTAAAAGGAAGTGAGGAACTCGTCATTTTCTGATGACCTTAGCTCCAAGTAGGTTTAATAAATGTTCCTGTGAAAGACAAAAAAAGACTTTCTCTTCATGAGAACTCCTCCAGATGTCTTGTATCTGTTTATGATTCAGATGAGGATGTATCCTATTGAAGGCAACAGATTTCCCCCTTTATGGTTCTTCCATGATTTTTCTTTGGTTAATTACTCTAATTGCTTATTTTTTTAACTTGGTAAGATGCAAGTAGAGCTTTCAGAGATCATGCAAAATAATGATTAGACYGCAAAATATTCTATAGATTTTTTTCAGTAATTTAGACCTTGGCTTTTAATTCAACAAGTGTTATCATGGCTGGATGCATAACATTATACTGTGCTTAGATTCAGAGGTAAAATAGGTGCTTTTTTCATCCAGAAAACCCAATGTCTTTAAAACTAAAGATGTAGTAGCTGATTGTTAATATGTACTATCTGTTAAAGAGATGAATTGAAACAGCAAGTCACTTACAATCTGGCAAATAAAAGCCTGTGCCAAAATGAGATTGGAAATAAGACAGAGCTTTTTACTCCAATCAATCATGTCTTCTATATAGACTGCTGTTCTTTGTCTATCACTGACATGAAAGCCTTCATTAATGTAATCAGTAATATAATCATCATTAATATAATCATTAATTACACTCATAGAATCTTTGTAAGTAAAGTAAAAACTGAAGTTGTAGCTACTAGTAAGAGGCTTCCTACTCCATTGTTTCATATTCTGCATTTTAATGAACASTTCTTCAGATTCTTAAGGGGTTTCTCATCGTCATCAAGATATTGGATCTCATCAGTGTTTTAGATTGCAGCTCCAATTTTGTTTTTGTTTCTGCTCTACCAAGGTCAAGGTTGGGAAATACCTACACCCACTGAAAGATACTACCCCTTCATGTCCACTTCTTAGTGGGAAATGTTCACTGTCCTTTGTCATATGATCCTATAGGCGGTTGTTTTCAGGTTAGGTGGGAATCATTCCCTTGAAATCAAGGTGTGAGTCTTGCTTTCTGAACTGGATTCTTTTGAGAGCCTGTCTAGACCAGAAGCTGTGCAAAGAGTGTGTCTATCCTTCAGCTCTTTTGCTCTTTCTCTGCCTCACAACAACTTGTGACCTTTCCTAAGGGACCTTAAGCCATACTGGAGTGATAGTTCAATTCTTTTATAGAGAACTTGTGCAACCAGCTGGGAGCTATAGTTGGGAAAGACATTTTTCCTAGAAAAAAAAGGGCACTGAACAACAGGCGTCTATATACAGAGCCAAAGATCATAGGTTTGAAAGCTAAGGATAGACAATCAAATTAGATATCCTTATCCTTTCTGGTATTTCCTTTTCTCCTTGTAGAATATCACCTTCTTGTTTCCTCATAACAAAATAAGGTCTACTCAGACTTTCTCCCTGATATTTGTGTTATTGAAGACGTTGTGTGTGGGTGAAGCTCTTCTATGTCTTAACCTGTTTTTTCTTGGGTGTTGCCCTATTCAGCCTTGAAGTTCCATTTCAAGGATATGAAACTGTGGTTCTTGTATAACACACTACCTGACAAATGATCTATAAAATATGACAAAGGTGACACCTTTGTCAATGGTGACACATGACACCAACTTACTGTAAATCACCTGAGGAGAGACATCTGAATCTTAAACATATGCACAGACATTTCAAATGGAGATGGTATGACCAGGGAGAGGAAGCAGTGTGGGCTGAAGTAAAATGTGTGTGGGTACAATCCTTCCATATATTATAATTTGCTTCCATGGAAACACATATCTGGATGTTTATTTCAAACTGTCTGCTCTTTACTCTCAACATTGTTTTGCAGCAGTTCTCCCCTGAAGAGATGCTAGTATTCCTTAAGAGAAGCTGGTTGACTATTAAATTCTGAACAGTAAATCCGCTATGCCTACTAGATCTCTTTGGTAAAAATGAAGAGTCAAAAGCTGAGTTAAAAAGAACAATCTTATTAGAAAACTCCTGTGACTTAACCAAAGTCCAAAATCCCATAAACACCCCCACAAAAGTCAGTCTATGCTGACAGGTACTAAAACTAATTAATTGGCTGCTCTGCTTGTTGTGGTAAAGATTTTTCCTACCTTTGGATCTCTATCCTTATGGGGATAAACAGTGTTTGAAGAAAGCACAACTGTGTTTTCTTCAATCCCTGGAGACTCAGCCTGTGACTTACCTCCTGTTTCCTCACCTTCCTGCTCAGTGATAGAAGCTGGATGCATGCTGGCCCTTATTCCCAGAGTCTTTCATGTCCAGCCAATTATGATCCTGTCTTTTATTTCCAAATACTAGCTCATTTAAGACCAAGTCTTTCAGCTACAGAGAGCTAGTGGTGCCTGTATGTGGTTAATATCACAAAGTTCATGATTCTGAGAACTCTACAATGGTGAGGATGGGGTGAAGAGTTTTGTAGCCATCCAYTATCACAGGACTCAGACACTAGTATTAGTCCGGCACAACTTGACAATTATGGATGAAGGCATTTGAGAGCTTTTACCTCTGAGAACGTGCCCTCTGTGTGATCAAAATGTGGCCTCCCCACATCTCAATATATTCCTCTATCATTGAATCATGTGATCTTTTCTCTAGCTAATATTACTGTGATAAACTTGAGTAATGTCATTTAAAGCAAAATATCTGAGGTAGCTAGTCTAAGAGAAAAAAGGAGTGAGGGGAATAAGGACACATTCCATAAGGAAAAGAGTGAAGATTCAGTAGCAGCAAAAAACATATTGGAAGCACACTCTACAATTTTTGAAGAAATGATTTTAAATGGCAGCAAAATATGTCTAGAGTTGAAGAATAAAGGAGATTACAGAAAATACAAACCTCAGTATATTAGGATACACTTGAAAACCCAAACATCTCAAAAATAAGTGTTCAGATAATTCATAGATTGCTAGACTTGAAGCAGAAATATTTGAATTCATACTCTCCTTTCCCATTGCTGAATTATATGTTGTTTCATATTTAAATCCTAATGTTCTAGCTTTGGTCTATTTTCATTTTCTGCCACTTGAATATTGTGAGAATACTGTGTCAAGGAATGCTTTGACACAATCCACACTGCAGTCCCTTGAAATCTTTCTGTTCTTGATTCCAGCATTGCTTTCACTGTTGTTAGAAAGCTCAACTAGAATGAAGCACTTGGTTTCCTTGCCTTTTTTTTTTCTTTAGAGTAATTTGTCAGGAACTCTTTTACTTGGATTCTGCACCACCTGCTCTGAAAATTTATCTACCTCCCTGTAAGCAGCTGCTGTGTTCTGCTGTAGCGTTTTGTGCAATTGGGAGAGCRGGGCTTCTTTTATCCATATATCTTCTATACCTACTTTCAGAAAAGACATACAGACACAGGTTGTTGAACAGTGAGATGCATGTGCTTGCAAACACTAGATTTCTATATCATAGGAGGGCTTCTTCTAGCTACGACTGTCTTGCATTCATAAAGTTGTGCTCTAGGCACCTCCTATCTTGTTGTCCACTGAAGAAAAGTTGGTAAGTGGTCAGATGCACAAAACAGCTCAGTTATGCTTTTCCATGACTTTTTTTTTTTTTTTTTTTTTTTTTTT